>NC_057796.1:239142675-239272920 GCF_018294505.1 Triticum aestivum | reverse complement strand
AAAAGTCGATTCAGTCGACTGAAGTGTAGCTAAATGGGAGCAGCATCGCAAGCAAGAGCAAGAGCGAGAGCAGCAGCGCGAGCAAGAGCAATAGCAAGAGCAGACCAGACAGGGGACCGAGAGCAAGAGTAGAGCAGCAGCGCGAGCGAGAGCTAAAGCAGCAGCAGCTCCTACTGATGTGGACGTCGCCGCTGAGGGAGCGACGCTGTGGAGGAAGTGGCCGGCGACGCCGCCATGGATGGAGCCGCGCCGTGTCAGCTCGGGACCGAGCACCGTGAGATCGAATCAAGAAGAAAATGCGACAATTAGTGTACAACCTCTTTGGTGGAGCCGATTAGGCCGCAGCTTCATCCGAGGAAACAGTGATGATGATGCTCTTCCGGTGGTGAAGGTGAAGACGGCGGTGTGGGAATGGAGGTGGTGCGAAAGACGAGGGGAACGTCGGGGCAGCTCCTTGGAGGTGGAGGACGGGGTGGCTGAACCGGCGCGATGATGAGATCGACGACGGATCCTCATCCGGTACGGTGGATGAGGGACGTCGAGGTGTTGCTGTGGACGACGTCGTCGGGGAAGAGGCTCCGACTGGGTGGCGGACGGAGCAGGGTGTGGGGTTTCATCACAGGTTTTCGCGGCCTCGGTGTACGAATGGGTGGGCGGATGGGATGGCAGTGGGGAACCATGGCTTAGAGACGCGCTTGTCCGAAATGTGGGGTAAGTTACGAAAGTACCCCCACTGATTTGAGGCGGTTCTTTCGGTTCAGGGGTAGCACGGGCATTTCGCGTGTCGGGATTTCACAAGAGGTGGGAGTTTTCGCGCGCGTTGTAATTTCGGAATAGCAAGGCGCGGGTTGAGATGGAGGGAGTTGTCGGAGCACAACGAGACAAAGATATATCTTAAATATTTCGGGCTAACAAGGCGCGGGTTGAAATTTCCGGACAAGCCTAACGTGTACTGTACCAAATCAATGCGCACTACAAATGTCATTCAAAACTTTGAATTCATGTTATGTTCAATTAAAATATTTCGCTACGTGTATAATGCATGCAACCTACTACTCAAATGAACGTTTTAGTGCATTCCAAACGTATATACTACCGCTTCAATCTGAACTAAATTTGAATTCGTTTCTCTATTTGAATAAGATCTACAGTAATGATTGTTGTGAAGTCAAAGCATTTGAATTCGTTTCTCTGTTTTAATAAGATCTACAATCATCATTATTGTCAAGTTAAACCATCATTTGTGTATTATCTTCACAGCACACCACATGATTAGTATCGAGTTACATATGAACTATGTGTACTATATGAACTCAAACTAGATTTTTTGAATCCACTTTATTTTGATTTTAAATCACATTACATTTCTAGCTCTAGCTAGATCTTCATAATCTAAACCATGTCTCATATGTATAATGTGTTTATCACATTATGTATGGTGCCCCGCCCCCTACGCCTACAAGTATTTAGATGTGAGTTACAAACACCACACATTACCACAAATTCAAATAAAATGTGAGAATGTTCGATATATAGTATTGTTTAGATTGTTCGATATTTAGTTGTAAGCTGCAAACGCCACACATTATCACAAATTCAAATAAAATGTGCGATTGTTTGATGTATAGTATGGTTTAGATTGTTCGGCATTTAGCTGTGAGTTGCAAACGCCATGCATTATCACATCATGGTATAACATGTGCACAGCACGTGTATCACCGCTATATTCATGCATGCAATGTTCAAAACACTATGATCTCCTATTCAAATATATGAATCCACTTTCATATCAAATTATGATCTCTGTTAGTCTCTTACACCCACACAATCCTCTAACCTTTGTAGCTACCACTAACTTTCTCTCGTGCATGCACACACCCTCCTCGCCCTCCCCCTCCCTCGGCATTCTATCCACCGGGCACATTCATCTTTTCTTTAGGTCGTTCTCCCAGAGTCTCCACAACTCCTTTCCGACACACACCGATCGATACTCTCCAGCGATGCCTGCCTACAACATACACACACACCTTCAATCTCCTCCTTTATGTGTCCTTGCCTCGTGTCTCTCATACGGTCAGACACACGTGTAAACTCTCGCCCCTCTTTTCATCGATCTCACAACCGCACACTCCTCCCCCTATCTAGCTAGTAGTTGGGCCTCTCGCACCACCTCCTAGCTCCATTCTCTCTGTCTATCCGTCTCGCTGGGCCTTATTTGCCTCTAACAAATGGACGTACACCGACCGATCTCTCGCTATACATATAGCTAGCTAGGTCCTTATAGCTCGTTTTTACCCACACGTCAATCGATCTACCTCATTAGTTGTGTCTCTCCCTTCCTCCGACAAACAACAATTGATCTACCGATCTAGTTAGGTTTGCTTACCAAACACATGGTTCCCCTTCATCATCCATGGATGCGTCCCGACAGATCTATCACACACAGGCACACACAGAAACACACCCCCACTCTTATTGATAACATTGCAGTTCCACCCTCAGTTTGTCTAGTAGGCCTCTCCCACCATCTTCGAGAAGCAACTCCATCACCCATCCAGCACTCTACCCCTCTCCCTCCCTCTCCCTCCCTCTCTCTTTCTCCTCTCTCTCTCTCTCTCTGTCCCATCATATTTCCCGTCCTTCAGTTATGTATGGATGTCGACCGATCTCCCTCAAGACATAGCTGGGTCTCTCCTTCTCAACACATATACGAGTCGTTCTACCTCAATAGTTAGGCCTCTGTCTACCCCTCCCCCTCCCCCCCACACACAGATACATCAAGCGCTCTAGTCATGTCTCCCTGCCACACACAAACTTGACATGTGCCCTCTAACGTTCTGGTAGGCCAGTCGCCCTATATCTTTGACTTGCACACACACACAATTTCGATGGCTCTCTTCATCGATCTCGCACCCACCCACTTGATCCTCTCTTCGACTCTATCGATAGCTATGACCCCTCCCTCTCTTCTCATGGATTGCCCGACCCTCTATGTATGATATGGATAGGCCTCCATTTCACACACATTGCATGCAAAATTTTGTTTGAGATGTCATCGACACATATTCCCACAAATAATTCACGAAATCAACCCCCACCCCACCCCACCCCAAAACAAAAAACACTCACGAACGCGGTTTGTATCTCTCACACACACCCACGTAGGTGGGGGATGTGCACGAAGAGAAGAGGTGCATGCACGACGCACGTACTCCCATCTCTTTCCCAACCACACCCGCACGATACACGGTGGAGCTCATTTCTGTACGAAAAAGGCAGCCCACATGGTAATTTGGCACGTGTACTGCTTGTCCACTTGGTGGAGGGAGGATCGTCTACCACGGGTGAACAAACAAATTGCGACTTGACGTGTTATGTTAAAAAAGAGGCAAACCATGTGGGGCCTACCTTAGAGGCAAGGCTCTATACACTGGACTACTTTTGATGTGCCCCGTCAACTTGTAGAACAAGGAGAAGCTTGCTTAGTACGCCGTCTCCCCCGCCCACGGGCGCGGTGGCTCGCAGGATGAGGTGAAGCTTGCTCCGCCTTACGCCCGCTCCCTCGCCCATGCGCGCGGTGGCTCGCAGGACGAGGAGAAAAATTTACTACTCCCTCCGTTTACTCCTCGTCTCTACTACCTTGGTTATAGAGATTATATCATATTGTTTGGAATATATATGTCCTTTAGTAGATTTCAATATGAACTACTAGTACATACTCCAAACACTGATGTATATAGACGTATTTTAGAGTGTAGATTCACTCATTTTGCTCCGTATGTAGCACTCTCCCTCGCCCCTCGACCCTCGCCCAAATGGTGGACGTGCAGCAATTCATTCGGTCTCATATAGCCAGAATGATATATACTGCACTACCATTATTGCTCGACTTCCCAAAGAGGCGAAGAGCCAATCGCAAGGTTAATATTTTGGAGATGCCAAGCGCAAGGTTATAGGAGAACGAGTAGTAGGTGCCGCGTCATTTATAAATAAAGTTTTTTTTCTTCAGTGGCACGTACGCAATATGATAGGTTCATATGGAGAGAAAAGGAAACCGCTCCACTATATACATAGTCAGGATGGGCCAGCCTACACGGTTGCTTGCTGGGGTTGCTCTCTTCACACTCTCTCGCACAAAACGACTATGGCCACATCTCTAACATCCCGGCGGATCACGTCCGCTTGGGGAAGGGGTGGATGCTTAGTGTAGATGCGGTGCCCGTCGCCGACGGCGAAAACCCACTGTCGGCACGTCCCGATCAGGGGTCCCCGCCGTTCTCTCTCACAAAGCCGGTGAGGTTGCCTTCGTCCCTTGCTCACTGCCGCGACGTGGGCCGTTGCCGCTTCCCACCGCCCTCCTCAAGGTTGTGCTACGTCCCTCAGGTACAACTCCCTTTACAGCCGGCTTGCACCACTGCTCCAGTTGCCCACATCACTCCCTGTGGATATTTCTCTACTCCCTGTGGATACCTCTACTGGCTTGTACGTACTGTATTTGTGATGAGTTTATGTCTCATCAACTAGTCCCAGTAAACTTATTCTAGACACGCTTCTTCAATTTCTTTGCCACAGGGATGCTCATCTCGATTTTGGTGAAACTGCACAAAATGATCCGATGGTCAAAAGGTTGCAAACTTCATTTATTAGGAAGCTCGAACGTTGCCGGCAAATTGAAGCCTGGTCAGGGTTCACGGTTCAAGGGCTAGGGACTGCATGGATCATTTTTTTCTTTAGCTGCCTCTGTTCCAAAATAAGTGTCAACTTTAGTAGTAGTACAACTTTGTACTAAAGTTTGCACAAAGTTGAGACACTTATTTTGGAATGGAGGGAATACATATTTGCTATGATCTGTCAATCATTGAGATGCAATAGCATGCATGTTAGTCTCCTTTGTATTTTATGAAATGTTGCAACGGGCAACCTTGGACGCAAGATACATGTAATAGAAGCTGGAAGCTTCATAGCATTGTACAAATTTATCTCGCTGATAAATTACAGTGTACTATACTAGTACTTCCTCCGTTCCTAAATATAAGTCTTTGTAGAGATTTCACCATGAACCACATGCGGATGTATATAGATGCATTTTAAGTGTAGATTCATTCATTTTGTTCCATATGTAGTGGAATCTCTACAAAGACTTATCTACTAGTAATAGCTAGCCACCACTACTAGGAATTCTCTATCCTCTCCTTGAGCCACATCATCAAAATTGATGTAGCCATTAGATGAAGTAAATCAGTCCATAATAGCCGTCTGATCTAGACGTTGAGAGGCTCCGCACTAGACCACATGCAAGCATGCAGAAATACTATGGCACATGCATGTGAGTGGGTTTTAAATCACATCAACATGTCTGCATGCAAGCATGCACCGGTAGCATGCATGTAAGTGAGCTTTTAAGTCCCATTAACATGTCAAAAAGAAAAATATAATCCCACTATGCAGTAGGAGTTGGCTGATCTTTTTTCCTTACGTGGGATGATCTAAATGATGATGGGAGTTTATTTAGTTTGGCTACCACATTTGTCATGCGGTTATAGAGTTTTTTTAGTTCTATGAAATCGATAATTTTGCGCAGAGAGATATACCGCTGTTCCGCGGCAACGCGCGGGGACTCATCTAGTAATATTTAGGAACGGAGGGAGTACTATGTAAAGAGTTAGGTGTCGCACGGTGATAGTGTGAGGTGGGCCATGTAATCACTGAGCCTGCGTGTTTTCACTGCTCTTGCACGCCTCCACTGTAAGAATGGAGAAAATTGTAATCTAGTAGTAGTACCTCCTTTCGCCGAAAGCGTGGGACATCCAGCAGTCCTACGACCTCAGTAATAAAGACCAATGAGCCGTCAAATCACATAGACCCAGCAGTAAGTTGGACGGACGAAGCAACCATCACTCTTGCGCCAGTGAGAGGTCGCGTCCACTCTGCCCAGGCATGAATGCGGCACCGATTCTTTGGAGCGGCGCTGACCGTTTCGGGCGGGAAGCGCGCGCGGGCGATGGAGGGGCTTTGGGTGGGCCAGGCTGGTCAGGAGCGGGCGTGGCAGCTGTCCGCATGTCCCTACCGGACACGCCTGGAAACGAGAGGATGCACCGACTCTCGCGGCTAAAATCGTACACTACACAACATCTCTCTGTAGGAGTAGGTCGATCTGTCGCTCTCTCTAACACACACATGCTGTTAAACACACACACACACACACACGCACACGCACGCACCTTGGTCCCGTTGCACCTTCTAACGTGACTTATTACACCTAGACGGAGGGAGTAGTAAGTATACAAAATATGGTGGCACACTGACTTAAGTCGAATACAAGTGCCCAAAATTTGTGTGCATGTTATAATAAGGATTCACTTAATATAGTACGTGAGCGAACAGAGGGATCAATTGGACAGTGTTCCCGAGCAGTAGCGAGATGTGTGAGGTAAGATACACCGCTGGCGCTTTTAATTTTTCTTATTAATTTGTTTATTTCACCCTCTGACTGGTGGGACCCAACGTACTACATGGAGAGAGGTAAGGTGACTAAGGCTGCATTATTTCTGCACCACTGTGGATAGTCTTACCACCAAAGCCACATGACACGATTATGATTGAAATCCCAATGACTCCCACACACACAAAAAAACACGGCATGCTTGTCACACGAATGCAGGAATGTATAAAAGGTTATTTCCCTCTCGTTGAACATAACGGGAGGGTTGTGTAGCTGGTTAGCCTATTCGCTCATCAAACTTGAGGTCTCGGGTTCGATAACTACACTTGAGCATAATTTGTGCTAGGAGGATTCTTTGACTGGTCAAAATGTTTTCTAGGGTTTGCATGCTTCACACTCTCTCTCCAGTATATATATACACGCTGGAGCCTCGGCGCTTGTAGTTGCTCTCTTCACACTCTCTCGCCCTCTCCCGCTGGAGCCTCAGTGCTTGTAGTTGCTCTCTTCACACTCTCTCGCCCTCTCCGGGTCTAAACAAGACTTCGTTGGCCTCTCTCTCCCCTCAATGCTGCTCAAAGAGCCAGCAGGATCCGTCCGCCAGGAAGGGAAGGAGGCTTAACGCTGTCGCCATCGGCGAGAGACTACCGGCGCAGCTGTTCACTTTCCACCCAGCGGCGGCGCGGGAGGGCCTCCGACCCCTTCTTCTTCGCCGCCGTCCCGTTGCCCACCGAACCACGCCCCAAGAACCTTAAGGTATAATTTACTTACTCCACATGCATTGCTCTAGCTGCATGTATACCATGAATCTAGGACGTGGTTCAAAGAGGAAAGGAGTGGGGGAAAGTAGTGGGAAAAGTTGTATATAGCATGAATCTAGGATGTGGTTCAAAGAGGAAATGAAGGGGGAAAGTTGTATAGCATGAATCTAGGACGTGGTTCAAAGAGGAAAGGAATGGGGGAAAGTAGTGCGGAAAGTTGTATCGCATAAATCTAGGACGTGGTTCAAAGAGGAAAGGAAGGGGCGAAAGTACTAGTTCAAAAAGGAAAGGAAGGGACAAGGCTGTAGAGTTTGAGCAGGACTAGATTTGCTGCGCTCACATAGGGAAAGGTGTCTAAAGATAACAAAACTGTGACCAACACAAATATGCTCCTTGGTTGTTTGTTCTTTGTTGCAACAGACTGTGCATGCCACAGTACATCGGTAGATGCACATGGTGCTGGTGCGTCCACTGTCCCGTGCAACTCATTAGCTGTTGTTAATCTAAGGCCCTGTTTGGTTAAAAACTCCCTAGTCCCTACCTGCTTGGTTCCAGGGACTAAACATGGACTAGAGGTTATTAAATGACATGCTAAAAGACCATGTTACCCCTAGTAATGAAGTAATAGAGACAAGGTGCGATGCGTGGCAGGGGCAACTGTTGGAAAAGTCCCAAAAAGACTCCCTCGGGGTCTTCTTTCTTTAGTCCCAAATGCCCACTTTTAGTCCCTAAAAGTCCCTCCTGTTTGGTTTAGATGGGACTGACATGGAGTTTTTTTAGTCCCTACACCAAAATGTCCCTGTAAACAAACACCCTCTAATAATGCCGCAGGAAAATTGATGCAATGCCACAGTTAAAAGCAAATTACATGTTTAACGAATTTTATTGTTAATATAATCTCTATGTTAATATTAATCAATGCCACTGTTTGAGAAATGCTACTGTCTTGCTTTCTTTCCCATTTTGATAAGGTAGATGCTTCTTTTTGTTGGCTTTTGTGTCATCCACCGTTATTGACCACTAATTGGTTCCTTTGCACCTCTGTGTAAACAGGGTTATCTACTTCACCTCGTTGCCATTGTGACCTTTTGTTGCACTGCACAAAACACTTATGTTTTAAGAGTGTTTTGTGCAGTTCAACCAAAATGTCACACCGACAACGTTGCTTGATTGCTTGATCTTAGTGGAACTGCACAAGAGGAGATCTTACTTCCTATCCGTTAAGGCGAATTTGGTTCAGATCTTCTTCTTGTGAGTTGTTTGAATTCCGCATCATGAGAGGTCAGTACTAGCCTTCTTTCACATGATTCTGCAGTGTGCTTTCATATGTTGTGCTACTTGTATGATAATGTTGCTTGATTTTAGTGAACTGCACAGATGGAGACAAGACTTCCAATCTGTATGTGCACCGTAATATCCCATTGAGGTAAGATAAGGATATTTCACAAGGAACAGTTGAAGGATGGTTACATTACTCCCCACAAGACCAAACTAACTTCAGCTCAGAAGGACTGACAAATCTCCATTTTTTTGCTGTGATGCGCGAGTACAATGTTGTTCTAGGATTATTTCTGGTGAGTTCCATTTTTCTAAAAGTGTGCTCTACATGGACCATGTATGTGCCTGTTGAAACTGTCAATTCATAGTATAGTTTGCTTTATACTAATCACTTTTTTGTATTTGTGCAAACAGGGGTGCTCAGCTTGATTTCAATGGGAACTGCACAAAATGTTCATCAATACATCGAATCATTCATTTCCACCACAAGAAAGGAGGTGCCGATAAGTTCAAGGCATTGCAACATATAAGGGCGAAATCATACAAGCTACGCGCGAATTTGGTTGATTTTGGTGGAACCGCACAAAAAGAACAGCTGGTTTATTTAGCACGAGGTGCCATGTCAATGTCCGAACTGATGGCAAACCCTGCCCATTCCACAATCGTAGGCATTTGATATTTTGGAATGGGACAACCTTGTCAAATTTTGCTCATTGATTTTAGCAAGACATGCGTTTGATATTTTCGAATGGGACGCCCTTTGCTGTCAGCAGCGTCGATCAATTTTTTCTTTATTCTTTAGTTGTGAAGTAAATATTGCCTGTGACATGTGAGTAGCTGAGATGCATAATCATCGATTGTTTTGAATGTTCTCTATGAATTGCCAGGCCTGTGTGTTTGATTGCAATGTATAGAAACGCTAAAAAGCTGCTCAAACTCTTTGTACTCCTTCTGTTCCTTTTTACGTCGCACATTGTGAAAGTGCATACTTTTTTGTATAAGATTGGTCAAAGTAGAGATGTGAAACTGCTGCAAACGAGGTGATCACCCTGGGAATAATGCTAGTACGTATTGTTTTGCATGTTCATCCAATGCTAGTGATACAGGAATTCGAACTAATCGAAATAAATTCATTCATACACGGTCGGACTTCATATAAACATGCCGGATTTCATTACATTTCATACATTCTTCAACTAAAAAGGGGTGCGCTGGAGGTATAATTAATTAACCGAAGCTACCCACCTGTGTCCCACTAAGCCGAACAGAAGCTTCAGTGACTTAACTGCAGGTGCAGTTGCGTAACTAACATGTGGCCTGTTGGGCCCACGTGTCAGTTAGCCAACTGCACCAGCAGTTAAGTAGAAGCAGCGTTCTTCTCCAGCGCAGCTCTCCGACTCCACCTTGCCGCCAAGAAGCTAACCGGCCGTCAATGGTCAACCCACCTAGCTTGGCTTCAACCGGAGGGTAGCAGCGGTGGCCTTACTTGGACCCGAACGGCGGCGACCTACCGTGTTCTACTATTCCTCGTTTTCTGTGTGGCGCGGCCTCGTTGGCAGCGGGGCGGGGCCTCGGCGGAGCCGGCGATGTCCTCTATCTCTTTGCCGGCGGGCGGCACCTTAGCGGAGCGGTGGAAATCCTCCCCCACGTTGCCGGCAGGGCGGGGCCTCGGCTGAGCCGGCGATGTCCTCTACCTCGTTGTTGGCGGGGCGGGGCCTCGGCGGAGCCGGCGGTGTCCTCTGCCTCGTTGTTGGCGCCGCGGGGCCTCGGCGGAGCAGGGCCTCGTCGACGCCAGTGGAGCGGGGACTCGTCGGAGCTGGCATTGTCCTCTGCCTCGTCCTCGGTCTCGCCAAACAGCGCCTCGCCCGCTTCATCGCCCTCTTTGCTAGCCTCTTTGTAGGCGGCCGCAGCCTCCGCCACCCGCATGCGGTACCGGCAGCGCTCGAGGCGGCCCTTGCGGGCGGAGCGGTACGAGTCGAGCAGCGCCTCCTGCTCCGCCCGCTCCGCGGCGATCTGCTCCTCCGCCTGCAGGTGCTCCTGGAGGAGGTGGTGGTTGTAGGCGGCGTCGGCCTGCGCCTCCCGGAACTGCTCCTCACGCATCTGCCTCACCCTGTCCATATATTGGGCACGGGCCTCGCCGATGGTCATGGTGGAATGCACCAGCGAGGATGGCGCGGAGGAGGGGGTTGGCGCCTGATCGTCGACTACCATGTTCTCCATTGGGACGTCGTCGTCCTCCGGCTGCCTGCCGGCCAGCCGGTCGGCAGCAATGGCTGCCATCTCCTTGTGGTCCATCGTCCGCCCGTCTAGAAGAGCGTTGGAGCACGAGGAAGCCATGGTGGGCAGTAGTGGTGTGGACAGGAGAAAGGGAACGGATGCGGATGAGTGCGGCTATGGCCGGCGCAGCAGTTTATATAGCAATGGTGGGCGGGCGGAGGGACGGACGTGTGGCACTGGAGTAGCCGCCTCGGCAACCGCGTATCATTAATGTGGGCAGCAGATGGACGGACGGACAACAGTTGTGTCGTTTGAAGGCGGAGAAATCGCTTGCACCGGGAAGCGGGGCGGGCGGCGCTGACTGTTTCGGGCGGAAAGCACGCGCGGGCGAGGAGATGACTTTACTTGGAGAGGATGACAATGGGGACCCACCAGGTCGATAGCCTCACGTACGCAAGTGCCTCCTTATTATATATATATATAACTATAATTTATTTTGCTTCCTCCTGGTTTCCTGACATCACGGTCCCACACCATTGTCAACCTATGTAGTAGTCAATAAACGAGAGAATTGCACAAGAAGTGGCCGACAGCTGGGACCAAGCAGCTCGAGCAGTATTTGTGTTTTTGAGGTGTGAGCACTGTTTTTCGATGTTTAGCCCAGATATTAATTTTTCTCCTCTGAACAACAACGAAAACATCGCTGCAGGTATTAACTGCGCGGGTTGTGGCCCGTCTAGCCCAGGCCAGATATCCAGCCCAGATATTAATTTTTTTTCAAGCTGAAAATGGCTAGCCCAGCTATACTTTTTTTAGGAATACCCAGGCAAGGTCAAGTTGTTATTCTCCGCCCCGCTGGGCTGCAAATCTTTCCTAGGAGGGATGCATTAGGCTTAACAAGAAAATGGGCTTTAAGAAATAATAAATGGGATGTAATTATAAAAACTGGGCAGTAACTATAAAAAAATGCACCAAACACGTGATTACTTTATAAAATATTATTTTTGGATATTGAAAATTTTAATTTCATTAATTGTTGCGAGCGCAATGTTTCGTTGGATTTTTACGTAATATAAATTTATATTGAAATTGTATTTAATCTGACTAGAAATTTCGGGATAAAAATATTTCGGATCCCATCAAAATGTGGGAAATTTTATTGAATTCTGTTTTGAACGGTTGGTTGAAATGGGCTGTACTTTTAACAAACTATAAATGGGTTGTAGTAAATTCCATTAGAATTCAAAAATGGGCTACACATTCTTACAAATCTCAAATGGGCTATAAGTTCTCTGCCACACACTTCTGGCCTTACTAAGTTGACGCGTCCCCTAAAAAAACAGAGTTGACACGTATGCAAGGCTTTGTCAACTTATAGTCAACACACGGTTCTAGCAGCAGTGGCCGTTGGATCTCCATCCAATGGATGCCGTGCTTCTTCTTCAATCTCGGATATTCTAGCTTCACCCGCCCAAAAAATGATTCCTCCCCCTGACATCTGGGGCGCAGCGTTTCGGAAGCTGACCTGTGGGCCTACTAAGCTGATCTGCATGCATTCAAAAAAAAGTTGACGTACCAAGGGCTTTGTCAACTTAGTCAATATAAACGATTCTAGCTGCAGTGACCGTACGATGTCCATCCAACGGCCGTCGTGCTTCTTCAACCTCTGGTCTTCTTGCTCCAGCCTCCCAAAGCAGCGCCGATCGTGCCGCCTGCTCCTGCCTCCCGTGGCCGGCTGTGCTGCCACGGAGGCCTCACCGCCCCCTACTACTCCCACCGCTGGCCAGGCCATCCCTCCACTCACCCACACCCCCTATTATTCTGTGGCGACGGCAGCCTCACACCGTAGCTGAACCAGTGAACGCTCGTACTCCTCTCCGCGTGGGCATCCACTACCGCGTCTTTCCCGGCTCCGCGTCATCCCCTTCCTAGGCCTCGCCGTCGTCCACCGCCGTGGTGCTCTCGGCGCGGCGTGGTCAATGTGGTCAACGACCGACTTCCATCGGAAGAGTACTGTACGTGGAGCGGCTGACAGCTGGGTCCACGGCAGCCGCAAGGAAGTGCCTCCTTATTACGCGGAAAATAATTATTCCTCCACCTGACAGCAGGGACCCACCGGACGGGCCACCAGTATTTTGCGAAAAAAATCATTTCCCTCTGACTGCTGGGACCCACCGGACGGGCCACCGTATTTCGCGAAAAAAATGTTCCCCCCGCTGTCAGCTCGGACCCACCGGAAGTGCCTCCTTATTACGCACAAAAAAATGTATACTCCCCCGGCTAGCTGGGACCCACCTTGGTGGGAGGCTGACTTGTGGGCCTACTAAGTTGACAAGGATGAAGGGCTTTGTCAACTTAGTCAATATGAACGATTCTAGCTCCAGTGACCGTACGATGTCCATCCAACGGCCGTAGTGCTTCTTCAACCTCTGGTCTTCTTGCTCCAGCCGCCTAAAGCAGCGCCGGTCATGCCACATGCTCTTGCCTCCCGTGGCCGGCTGTGCTGCCGGAGAGGCCTCACCGCCCCCTACTATTCCCACCGCTGGCCAGGCCCTGCGGCGACGGCAGCCTCACACCGTAGCTGAACCAGTGAACCCTCGTACTCCTCTCTGCGCGGGCTTCCACTGCCGCGTCTTCCCCGGCTCCGCGTCGTCCCCTTCCTAGGCCTCGCCGTCGTCCACCGCCATGGTGCTCTCCGCGCGGCGTGGTCAACGTGGTCAAGGAACGACTTCCATCGGAAGAGTACTGTACGTGGAGAGGCTGACAGCTGGGTCCACGGCCACAGCCCAGTTTTTTTGTGATTTGCCAAGTAAGTCGCTTTGTCAGGCCTGTTGGGCTGCAAATCTTTCAAGACGAGGAGAGCTTTCATTCGGCTGGCCGAGAAAATGGCCCATCAGTAATGAGAAATGGGCTGTACATTTTTGAAACACATCAAACCGGTAATTAGTTTCAAATATCTTTTTTTTTCATTTCGAGATTTTAAATTACATTAATTTTTATGCGTGGAGAATTTGTTGGATTTTATATTGATATACATTTATTTTTAAAATCAGTTTGAATGTGAGTCAAAATTTCGGGATTAAAAACAGTTCGGACCGCACCGAAATATGCAAATTTCGTATAATTTTTTAACCGTGGCCACAATATGGGCTGTAATGCTAACAAAAAGAATATGGGCTCCAAAAAAAACCTTAAGAATTAGCAAATGGGCTGTAAATTATTAGAAATAATGGCAGATGGGATGTATGCTGTTTTCCACAGATTTGAGGCTTTCCTAAAAAATAGGTTGACGCACAAGCACTGACCGTTGGATGTCCATCCAACGGCCGTCGTGCTTCTTCAATCTCTGCTATTCCTGCTCCAGCCGCTCAAACAAGCGCCGGCGGGACTGCCTGCTCCCTCCTCCCCGCGGCCGGCTGTGCTGCCACGCAGGCCTCACCGCCCCACCGTACTCCCATCGCTGGCCTAGCCATCCCTCTACTCACCCACACCTGCTGTTATTCTCCAGCGACGGCAGACGAACCAGTAAACCCTCGTACAGTCGTACTCCCCTCCGCGTGGGAAACAACTGCCGAGTCTTCCCTGCCTCCGTGTCGTCCCCTTCCTAGGCCTCGCCGTCGTCCACCGCCGTGGTGCTCTCGACGCGGCATGGTCAATGTGGTCAATGACCGACTTCCATCGGAAGAGCACTGTGCGTGGAGACGCTGACAGCTGGGTCCACGGCCGCAGCAAGGAAGTGCCTCCTTATTACGCGCAAAATAATTATTCCTCCACCTGACAATGGGGACCCACCGGACGGGCCACCATATTTCATGAAAAAAACATTTCCTCCTGACTGCTGGGACCCACCAGCTACACCTTCGCACGAAAGGAAGTGCGTCCGGGCAAAAAACAAAACAAAACGATTCGCCCCCCTGACTGCTGGGACCCACCAGCTACATCTTCGCACGCAAGGAAGTGCCTGACAGTCGGGACCCACCTGGTCGAAGCGTATGTAGCGTTGTCATTCTGGTCGCGAACGTGTACGTACATATATACTGGTGGATGTAGAGGCGCGCAGGTGTCGTAGTAGAGGCACGCATGTAGCATGTACACGTACGTACAGCGGCCAAGGTGCAAGAAAGAAAATACAGCCACGTATGTGTACATACGGGCGGGGTCTCGAAAGCCTACTCGCGCATACGTACGGCGAGGGCTCGTTGACATGGCTGGGTCGGAACGGAGAAACAGCGTCGTCGTCGTGTTCATGGGGAGGCAACGGAATGCGTCATGTTCATGGGGAGGCAACGGAATGCGTCGTGTTCATCGGGAGGCAACAGAACGCGTGGGAGCCAACTGGCTGGGTCGGAACGGAATGCGTGGTCGTATTCATCGGGAGGGCTTGGACGGAACAGGCGATGGAAACGAGGCATGGCGTACCACACAATGGAGGAAACGGACCTCCTACGTTTGGAACAGGGTCCTGTCGATCGGGAGGGGTGTGGCGTACCGCAAAATGGAGGAAACAGACCTCCTACGGTCGAAACAGGGGTCCTGTTGATCGGGAGGGGTGTGGCGTACCGCAAAACGGACAAAACAGACCTCCTACGGTCGAAACGGGGGTCCTGTTGATCGGGAGGGGTGTGGCGTATCGCAAAACGGACGAAACGGACATCCTACGGTCGAAACGGGGTCCTGTTCATCGGGAGGGGTGTGGCGTACCGCAAAATGGGACTCCACGGGATACTGTTCATCTCCACCGTCGACCTCCTCCAGCCTCCACGGGCTACCGTCGACCTCCTCCAGCCTCCACGGGCTCCTGTTCATCCAGCCTCCACCGCGTGCTACTCCACCGGCTACTGTTCAACCACCCCTCCACGGGCACCCCTCCACCGTCTACTGTTCATCCAGCCCTCCACACCACAGGGTCCTGTTCAACCGCCCCTCCATGGGCACCCCTCCACTGTCTACTGTTCATCCAGCCCTCCACCACACCACGGGGTCCTGTTCATCCAGAGGCAACGCCACCGCTCACTATTCATCCACCCCCCCCCCCCGCAACGCTCACTGTTCACCCCAGAGGCAGCATCAATCGGCTTCAGTTAGCAGCAGTAGCGAAGGAATCGCTCGATCGGGTTCAGTTAACAGCCATCGATCGATAGCTCGGGTTCAGTAACGCGTAGCCTGTAGTGCAATCGCTCGGGTTCAGTTAGAGCCAACACCTCGCACAAACGCGCGTACGTGTATGAGAGAAACGCGCATCGCTCGGCCCCCGACCTCCCACCGTAACCGGGAACTCCCTGAAATTTTCCTCGCTCTCGCTTCTACCACGGTTTTTTCCGTCATGGATGGCCCAAAGAATGTCATGCAGCTACGTCTCCGGCCCGCCCAGGACGAAAAGCCCATAATCTGTCATGATTTTTTGTCATAGAAGTAGGAACCCACCACATCTATGATGATACCGGGTTTTGTCACAATTATCGTCATAGAAGTGTCATATGTATGACAGGAAAAAAATTCGTTCGGCCCAAAATGTCACGGATGTGTCTTTTTTTGTAGTGAAGAGAGAGGCACCATCATTGTATTGCTGTATGTAGGGGGGTGATGCAGCGCCATATGATGCATAAGGACTGGTGTTGTAGATCGGTGGCGCGTAGGTGGGAGCAGCGTGGTACGCGGCCGTCGGTTGTCGGGGTGCAAGGACGGGCGCGCCGGTGTGAGGGCGAGCACCGGGCTGCCAGCCACCGGTATAGGCAGGCACGGCACCATATGTCGTAGGGGCGGACCAGGGCATAGGCCACGCTTGGACGAGCCCTGTCCATGGATCAGGAGATGGGCGCCATCCTGGCGGCGGTGGTGGTGCAGTTGATGAAGCCGGGGGCGGTGGTGGTGCAGTTGGTGGAGCCGGGGTGGAGCAGGAGCGGGCACCGTGCGGAACTGCGGTGGCCTAGGGTTTTTGCCCCGGTAGTTGGGACTTGGACACCAGCCGGATGGTTGAGGAGGTGCTGTTGGTGGAGGTGGCAGTGGCGGCGTCAACGCAGGCGGGCGAGGAGACGCAGTGAAGACCTGAGGACGGGAGTCCTTTGTAGTTAGGGCACGATCGGCCCATCGGAGCATCGAGCGAACCTCAACGAAGGAGGGACGCGGACGCATCATAGGGATGAAGGAGGCCTGCTTCTCCAACCGCTCGCTGAGGCCGACGAGGAGGACGTTGATGAGCTGGCGATCGTCGATCGGATCACCAAGTTCGCGGAGTTCATCCGCGATCGCCTTGAGGCGTTGGCAGTAGACACCGACTGGTGAATCACCTTGCACCATATTCTGAAGCTCGGTGTGGAGATTGTTGGCGCGAGCATCGATGTTGTCCTGGAAGAGCTGACGAAGGGCCGCCCATAGATCGGTGGTGGAGGCACCATCACAATGGACGAGATTGAAGATCTCTGTGGAGACTCGCATTTAGATCCATTGAATAATGGCGAGATCATCCTTGACCCATTGCGGATCATGAAGTTGAGGAAGAGAGTCATCGGCAACGTGAGAGCGGAGATTGCATTGCCCAAGGTGGACGTCGAAGAGGTGACGCCAATGGTAGTAGTTGAAAGCAGCAAGGTCTAGGGTTATGGGGATGTAGGGGCTAATATCGGGGATGGTGTCGGTGAAGGAGATAGAAGGGGGTATTTGTGGGGGTAAAGCTAGAGTAGAGGTAGAGGCGGAGGAGGCCATGGCCGCGGCGACCTTGGCGGCGAGGATGGCGGCGCGCCGCTGGAAGTTGCCGGGCGACGGCGGCGGTGGAGGGGCTGGCGGGTTAGCCATACCCTAGTATCGAAAGTTTGATACCATGTAGAATTGTATTGAATAATTGTTGATGCAATATTGTGCCAGTACAAGAGGTATATATAAGAGCCAAGCTGCACCTGACCTAGCCCTATTACAAACCGAGTAGGAGTCCTAATCCTATTACAAGTTGTATTCTAACACGTTGAACCAAAGGACGCGTAAATGTACTAGTACTACTGGTACACAATAGTGTCGTCCATCCAGCTTAATGCGGTGAGGTGGTTTGTCGAAGAAGACGATGGAGAAGCAGAGTCAACGAAGAGTGAAATGATGGTTGCTTCGTCCATGCTTTGTGATTTGACGCCTCACTGCTTTGTGATTTCTGATAGAAGGGACAAGGGAGTAGACTCTGTGCTCTACACTGTACATGCGTCCAAGCATGGGAGAAAGAGGAGAGACGTTGCATTTTTCTATTCCTTCAATCAATCAATCAGGGAGCTTCAATTCCATCTTTTTGGCATTGGCAGCACCGTCCACAATGGTTCCCATCGATGCCAAAAGCTATTTTCTCATTTGGCTACACATTGTGGATGCCCTTAACCGTACCACTTGGTTTTTCTCCTGTGTGCTATCTATACAAATCTCAATTATATTGATCTAAAAAATTATAGAATCAAGATTAGTAAAAAGGAGGTGATTTTGCCGCGCGGATGGCGGGGGAGGTTTCTTATTTTTAGAGGACATTGTCCTGGCGGTTTGCTAACATACGGTCCCACGTGTTAGTGCTTTAACAAGCCGATCCGCGTCCCACATGAGGCAGAACAACGGCAGAAGCAACACGTGGTTAACTTGAAGAATATGAGGGAGAAGCGGATTCAGCAACGAGTGAAATGATGGTTGCTTCATCCCTCCAACTTCTTTTTTCAGAATTATTACTTCGTCCCTCCAACTAAACTGCGGGAAAGGTGCAGATTTGTGATTTGACGCATCATTGCTCATTACTACGCCGGCACCATGACTGGGGCGCTTCACCCCTGCTGCTCTGCACTGTATTTCGGTATGGCACGTGGACCCGGTAGCTTGATGTCCCACATGTCGGCGAAAGGGACTAGAACATTTATGAAGGCAAGCACTCCACTCTTACGATGGAAGAGTACACCATACGGCGGCCTAGTGATTTGTTACTTGTATTGTATAGTACTATAGTACTATAGTTTTGCTGTTTCGCACGATCCATCGACACTAACCCGATTAAACAGGAAAGGGCGGGATTTTTCCCGCGCGGTAGATGATACTGGCCATACATTTCAAAGGAAATTTTAATGTATGCAAACTGAATAATTAAGTAACAATATGATATCTAGTAAAACTAAAAACAAATATGATTTATTGTGTTAGAGTGTAGTAGTAGTGCTGTATTGCATAGTTGTTAGATGTAACATGTGAGAACGTGTAGAGATGTAGTTTTGGAGGGCCTACAGAGAGAAAAGCATAATACGGTCACCGGACTTCAGAATACGCTCATTACAGTCACTATATACGTTTTGCGGTGATTATACGGTCACTTGCTCACCGTTCAGCATCGGATTGCACTCTGTTGACCGGCCAAATGGTCTGCGTTGGCACCATGTTGACTAGTTAAATTTACCATGTTCCTTGTGGGTCCCACCAGCTAGTTCACATAGGAAAAATGTTAGATAAACACAAATTTACGCAGCCGTGACAAGACTCCAACCCGTGCGCGGGAACCACCTAGTTGTGTATGTGTCTGTCAGGGCCTGATGTGTGCGCATGCACGTGTAGGTTAAGCACTTGAGCGTGAGAGTGTGTGTTTGTCGTGTGGTGTGTGCATGCATGCGTGCATGTGTGCATGTGAGTGTTGCGTGCATGTGTGGCTGCATGTGTACGTGTGAGTGTTGCGTGCGTGCGTGCAGCGGCGAATCCAGAAAGGAAATGGAGGGGGCTCAAAGTTAATATATCAATCCCTTTGTCCAAAGATGCTCAAACTTTCCCAGATTCATAGTAGTCACATGCAGTATTTACAGGAGTTTTCTCAGATTTTTTCGAAGTAGTCAAATTTTGAGGTAAAAATTGGTATGGTCAATTTAAATAGCCAACACGTGCCAAATATGAGCTCGAAACGACATGATATTTTACAACACCAATACTAGTAAGTAGTAACATATTTGGTCATACCACAAACTTTCGATTCCAAAGCATACAATTCACACAGCAATAGATAAAGTACTACAGAAGCAACAAAAAGGAAGACGAAACCAATGATGCCGGTTTTGCTTCTAACCAATGCTACTGTAGAACTATATAGATTATATGCTTCAGATCCCAAGCGCCATGCCATCTGTCCAAAAGTAGCTAGCTTATTGCGACAAAACAGTTGTATACAAAGTTGAGTACTAGAACTAGAAAAGAAATAAGATATACCTCTTAAGCAATCACATTATACTCACGAGGCAAGTGAGCTTTCCGATCACTCTTTTTCTGGAATTGTATCATGATCTGATCATCATGAACACTTTTGAATATCCTTTTCTCACAATAGCACACCATTAAGTCATTGAGCCAATCATCTGAGATCTTATTGCGCAAATCTGTTTTGATGATCTTCATAGTTGAAAAAATTCGCTCAACAGATGAAGTTGCCACGGGGAGGATCTATGTCAACTCGATGAGGCGATATACTGTTGGGATAGTTGCATGTTTTGTTGATTGAACCATCAACTGAGCAAGGGTGGAAACATCTGAACAACCATTAAATTCCTCACTTCTCCTGATATTTCTAAGGAATCTTGGAAGGTCAATTCTAAGCAACAACCAGTCAGTTTCTGTAAAATCATCCGCATAAATTTCAGCAAGCCGGATAAGTTTGTCAACATTAAACTTTGCAAATTTGTTGGCTGGATTAAGACGGGACATGCAATCCACTAGCTCGGTGTTAATTTCATTGAACCGATGGTTCATCTCGGTCATAGTTGCATCAATAACAACATAGAATATGCTAACTTTGAAATAATGATGTCGAGTCACCTTATTTTTAGTGCGAACAGATTGACCCATAGCTCCAACAAGATCATCCATATTTGGCACATCAATGCCATGTTCCTCACAAAAGATCTTGGCTTGGCTGCATAATTACTCATATCCATTGTCCCTCATATCTTGCAAAGTTTCTTTCACATCCGAGATCAAATGCATGGCTTCAACAATATCTTGTTTCGTCCTTTGCAAAGCTTGTGATAGCATATTTTTGGTTTGCAACAAGTTTATTAAGAATAACATGATAAACACAAATTGGAAACATTCCATCTTTATGATCAAACCTGAATCTCCACCTTGACAAGTGTGTTCTCGTGCATCGTCAACCACGATTGCTAGCACATCGACCACTGCATTCCACATTGTGTAAATACACAAGGTTCTAAGATGTGAGCCCCAACGAGTAGCTCCTGGTCTAGAAAGGTTAGTTTCTTGATGTAACCCAGTTCCAGCTATGATCTTACCATGCTCCATCAATTTCATCAAATCATCGTGATGCTTTGCAAGTAATGCATCTTTTCTCTTGCAAGATGGACCCACCTGAGTCACTATCAAGGGGAGATAAATGAAGAAATCAGCAATAACTGGACAACATTGAGCAACTGTGACAACTACCAACTGTAATTGATGGGCAAAGCAGTGTACATAGAAAGCATATGGACTCTCATCTCGAATCAACTTTTGCAAACCATTGAATTCTCCTCTCATATTTGAAGCTCCATCGTAACCCTACCCATGCAGTCTAGAAATAGGCAAGCCATGGTAAGCTAACAGATCAACCAAGGCTTCTTTAATTCCAGCAGATGTACAATCAGAGAGGTGCTTGATTGCAAGAAATCTCTCCTGCAGCACCCCGTGATCATCCAAAAATCTGCACATTTGGGAAGTTACGAATTAACAACACAAACTAGCTACAAATGTAAAGATAAAGAAAAGTGCAAACTCATATGCATTACCTCAAAATCACTGCCATTTGCTCCTTTATTCAGCAACCCCTAGCCTCATCGACTAGAACTGAAAATCTCTTATGTCCAAGCTCACTCTTGATGACTTTGGTTACCTCCATTGCGCAACATGCAGCAAGATCCTTTTGAATTTCTCCACATATCATAAGTGCATTACCATGCCCCTTATCAAATGCCTCCTCCACACATATTTCCACTTGCACTTGTACCAATCCAAGAGCTCCCTAAAATTCCCTTTGTTGATTGAATTGAAGGATTCATCATGCCCATGAAAAGCTTCCCCTTGTGCTATGAGATACCTTGCACAATCTAAGGATGTAGTCAAACGGATTTTGTAGGCTATCTCAGCCTCTTTATTATAAACACGGAATCTGGTTGCCACATTTGCCCTTTGATTCTTGAAATCATCACACAAGCCTATAGCGTTATTGTGGTAACTAGATGGACCACCAATATGTTTTTGAAAATTTGCCAAAGCTGTTTTCCAACGACGATAACCATGTAATGTGAATACATCATTTCCAAATGTAGCAGCCTGTGATGGTTTCTTAAAAATAAAACAATGGAAGCAATAAGCAGCTCCTTTTTCACACTATATTCCAACCAATCAAACCTATCTAGGCATTGTGGTTGAAAAGATCTCCGGATTGTACCATCCAATGTGATTTCAAAATTATGCCCTTCAGCTTTGTTTCTTCCTTTCAACAAATAAGCTCTTCTAACTTCACTTCGAATTTCAGGGGCATAATCTTCTATTGGTATTCGATCTGCCGGATCACCAAAACTTTGACTTGGGTGAAACTCTTGGATAAGAAGCCTTGGTGTTGGTGGTTGGTTTGTGCTCTCGTCAATTGGGCAGTTGGTGCTCTCGATTGAAGGGGGGGTAGTGCTCTCGTTTGAAGGAGGAATAGTGCTCTCATCTGTTGGGGGATTACTACTCTCAATTGTTGGAGTAAGAGGGTTCAAGTTCGGAATTTGTGTTGCTGCTGGTTCAGGAACAACAACATGGGGGGTGTTCGAAGTGCTTGCAAACCAATTGTGCAAAGTCTTTCTTTTCATTTCTACAAAAAACTTAGAAATAACTCACAGATTATGACTAGAAGCCCAGGCCAACTATGCTACTAGATTTCTGCAAAAAACAATTGTATGAGCAGCGTTTGGTAGGAGAAAAATAACCTCTGAACTGGACCTGATGAGCCGGCGCCCCGAGCAGTCGAGCCCTTGACGCAGGGGTTTGCGGATGGCCGGTGGGCTCCACGAACGGCCGGTGAGGTCCCAACGGCTGGCTCCGGCGGCGTCGATGGCCCCTGGTTGTGTGCTCCGTCGAAGGCATCGCGGCGTACCGTGCTGCTCTTCGTGGGCGTCCTCGCGGCGTGAACTCCGTGGACGGCGTCACGGCGTGCTCTTCGTCGACGGTGTCGCGGCGTGCTCCGGCGGCGGCTAGGGTTGCGGTGCGGTGCGGCGGAGCTGTGGCTGGGTGAGGCGTCGAGATGTGTTGCAGCACGCTCGAATTGGTGCTCGAGACCAGCGTTTACACGGGCTGGGCTGACTGCTGAGCAGATGGGCCTGTGTTTTCTGGGCTGGGCTGCGTTGATGAGTAGTACTAAAAAAATTGTTCGATTTTGGAGGGCAGGCTTGAACCCATCCAAGCCTGCCCCTAGGATTCGTCGTTGCGTGTGTGGCTGCATGTGTTCGTGTGAGTGTTGCGTGCATGCAGTTTGTGTGCATGCGTGCATGTGTGTATAATCACCACACCAGCTCCTGTGTGCTAAAATAGATGGCTCAGCATACCAATACAAGGCCACCTTGTCCGCTGTGCCCGCGGTCATGACTTCGAACCACCATCCAATATTTTTTGTCCTTTGTTTTCATTCTTACTAGCAAGATGCCCGTGCGTTGCACGTAACATCAAGACGCATTTGTATGACTAGTTATCTTGTGAGAGAAAAGGATGAACGAGGGATCTCAAGTTTTCCTGTAGAGCAAGCAAGATCAACTTGTATATCTGGTACAGTCGACACTGAGGATTGAGAAGGGCTTGGCCACCCTGACTCAAAACCAGGAGAGCTTGGAGAGGATCATAGAAACCAAATTTATGATCTTGATCTGAAGGTAACTGAGGTTCAAACAGTAGTTGAGCAGCTTCAGGAGGAAGCAGAAGAGAAGAGAGGCAAGGCAACTACTGATGCATTTGAGCGAGTGCCTAGAGGACAGAGGTCTACTGCAGTGCGAGTGACAGATTATAGAGCTATAGCATCAGCACCAGCAGCTACAGCTCCAGTGCCACCTCCAGCAGCCACTCCACCAGTTCCAACTACATCAACTGATGCCTTCGTCCTTGGAGTTCTCTCTACACCACCTCCTGAAGACCAAGCCTGGGAGACGCATAGCACTATGCACATTTAAACTTTCTGGTAACTTGTTGCCAAAGGGGGAGAAATATGTATAGATCATAGGCTTCGAGAGAGTGTTTTGCTTCTTTGCCTTTGGTTGAACTTTTTATTGTGTGAGATACTTATTTGATCATGTGTTTGATCATTTGCTACCATAATGCTTGTTTGGATGATATTATCCTTTATATCTCATATATGATCATTCACTTGCTTGGTGATGAGTGCATGCTTTCAATTTCTATCATTTTGAGCGCTCCACCAAGATGTATGTGACATGGAAGAGTAACCCATGATCCTAATCGATTGTGCATTTGCATTCAAAAGCAAATTTTAAATAATGCACAAATTTAGGGGGAGCTCTTGCTTATCACATACTTCTCAAAGCGACGATGTTGTTCAATCTTATTATCATTTCTCGAAGCTTTGATCTATATGCTGTCATCAATTACCAAAAAGGGAGAGATTGAAAGTGCATCTATCCCTGGGTGGTTTTGGTAATTACTAACAACATATAGCTCATTGAGCCAATGCTATTTCAAGATAAATATTTCAGGAAAGCTCAATGATTGGCATGGCATGGATTAGGAATGTGGACCCCTCAAAATGATAAGGACACATGTTGGCTCAAGCTCAAGAGTCTACATTTTACTTTTAGTGATCCAAGATCACATTGAGTCCATAGGAAAAGCCAATACTATTAAAAGGGGATGAGGTGTTGCTTAATGAGTTACTTGCTCACAGTGCTTAGTGATATGCTCCAAAACCCTCAACTACTTTCTCATATCCACATATGTCCCTAACCAAAAGTCAAACTCGGCCCCACCGAAATTTCCTATCCGGCACCACCGAGTTCACTTGACATAGCCACTGCCACAAACCCTAGTCACTTCGGTCTCACCGATTGGGATCTCGGTCTCACCGAGATGGTATTGCAACCTCTTTGTTTCCCTTCGTAACTTTTCGGTCTAACCGAGATGAGTGATCGGTCCCACCGACATTGCAATGCAAACTCTCTATTTCCCCTTCGTAACGTTTCAGTCTAACCGAGATGAGCGAATCGGTCCCACCAAGTTTGCCTGACCAACTCTCTGTTTGCTTATTACCAAAATCGGTCCCACCGAGTTTGTGTAATCGGTCTCACCGAGATTACGTTATGCCCTAACCCTAATGAAATCGGTCCCATCGAGTTGACATGTCAGTCCCACCGAAATGCCTAACGGTCACATTATAAACTGAATCGGTCTAACCGAGTTTTCTGATTCGGTCCCACCGAGTTTGGTGATTTGTGTGTACCGGTTAGATTTTGTGTGGAGGCTATATATACGCCTCCACCCACTCTTCATTCGCGAGGAGAGCCATCAGAACATGCCTACACTTCCAACACACATTTTCTGAGAGAGAACCACCTACACTTGTGTTGAGGTCAAGATATTCCATTCCAACCACATAAATCTTTATCTCTAGCCTTCACCAAGTTGCTTTCCACTTAAACCCTCTTTCAACCAAATCCAATCCTATGAGAGAGAGCTGAGTGTTGGGGAGACTATCATTTGAAGCACAAGAGCAAGGAGTTCATCATCAACACACCATCTATTACCTTTTGGAGAGTGGTGTCTCTTAGATTGCCTAGGTGTCACTTGGGAGCCTCCGTCAACATTGTGGAGTTGAACCAAGGAGTTTGTACGGGCAAGGAGATCGCCTACTTCATGAAGATCTACCCTAGTGAGGCAAGTCCTTCGTGGGCGATGGCCATGGTGGGATAGACAAGGTTGCTTCTTCATGGACCCTTCGTGGGTGGAGCCCTCCGTGGACTCGCGCAACCATTACCCTTCGTGGGTTGAAGTCTCTATCAACGTGGATGTATGATAGCACCACCTATCGGAACCACGGATAAAAAATCTCCATGTCTTCATTGCGTTTGCTCCCTCCAAACTCCTCCCTTTACCTTCATATGCAATTGTTTTACATTCCACTGCTATACTCTTAGAATTGCATGTGTAGGTTGATTACTTGAATTGTGCTAAGTTGCTAAATTCTGCCAAGACTTAAAATTGGGAAAAGGCTAGATTTTTATTTGGCAAGTAGTCTAATCACCCCCCTCTAGACATACTTTCGATCCTACAAGTGGTATCAGAGCTTTGGTCTCTATTTGCTTTGATTTCCATAGCTTTTGGTGATCATAGCCTTGGTTTCACAACCTAGGAGAGTATGGCGTCTAGCGAGGGAAATTACCACCGTAGAGGTCCTTACTTTGATGGTACTAATTTTGCTAGTTGGAAGCATAAGATGAAAATGCATATTCTTGGACATAACCCCGCCGTTTGGGCTATTGTGTGTATTGGCTTCCAAGGTGAATTATTTGATGGGAGAGAACCGAACCGTGAAGCTACCGCGGAAGAGTTGAAGATGCTGCAATACAATGCTCAAGCTTGTGATATTATCTTCAACGGATTGTGCCTTGGAGAATTCAACAAAATCAGCCGCCTTGAGAATGCAAAGGAAATTTGGGATACTTTGATTGATATGCACGAAGGTACCGACTCTGTCAAGGAATCCAAATTGGATGTGCTTCAAAGTCAACTTGACAAGTTCAAAATGAAGGATGGTGAAGGTGTCGCCGAAATGTACTCTAGGCTTGCTCTCATCACAAATGAGATTGCCGGCTTAGGAAGTGAAGAGATGACCGATAGACTCATCATCAAGAAGATCCTAGGAGCCTTGGATGGAAAGTATGATACTGTGTGCACATTGATCCAAATGATGCCCAATTACAAAGATCTCAAGCCAACGGAAATCATTGGAAGAATTGTTGCTCATGAGATGTCACTTAAGGATAAGGAAAAGCTCCACAACAAGTCAAGTGGTGCTTACAAAGCCTCATGTGAATCTCCCACATCGTCAAGTGAGAAACAAACCATCAATGAAGAATTGAGCCTAATGGTGAAGAACTTCAACAAGTTCTACAAGAGTAGAAGCAAGGAAAGAAGCTCCAAGTCAAGGTCCTACAATGACAAGAGATCTTCAAGTCGTGAACAAAATTGCTACAATTGTGGAAGACCCGGACACTACTCCAATGAGTGTACGGCTCCTACAAAAGAAGAGAAGATTCTCCCAAAAGAAGAAGTAGAAGAGAAGAATCACCACCTATAGAGAGAAGGAGTAGAGATGATCGTTATGAGCGAAGACCCTCTCAGAGAAGCAAGGATTCGGAAAGGAAGGACAAGTCATCAAAGAGCTATACAAAAAGAAGACATCAAGCTCATGTTGGTGAATGGGTATCCGGCTCCGACTCCGACCATCACTCCGAAAGAAGTTATCACTCCGACTCCGAATATACTCAAGATGAAGGTGTTGCCGGTCTAGCTCTTGTGTCAACCAACTCCTATGACATATTTGACTCACCAAATGAAGGAATTGGAAGATGCTTCATGGCCAAAGGTCCAAAGGTAACACACCCCGAGTATGTTGATTTCAATAGTGATGAAGATGGTTTGCTAGGAGATGATGATTTACTTGTTGACAATTCTAATTATGAAAACTATGATTAACTTGCTATTAATCATGTTAATCAAGATAAAATGAATGACGATGATAAGAAGGAGATTGAGCGTCTAACTAAAGAACTAAACACTCTTAAGTTAGCTCATGAAACTACCTTGGAAGATCATCGACAACTTTTAAAGACCCATGAGAAGCTACGCTTTGAAAAGCTCAACCTTGAGCAAGAGCATGAGTTATTAAAAGCAATCAATGATGATCTTCGCAAAAAAGTTCTTACATTGCCAAGCGTTTACTCTTGTCTACTTACATGCCACAAGTTAAATTAGCAACAAGAACAAGAAAGATTCTTCTCTTGTAGTAACAACAATCATGCTAAATCGAATGTTGTTGCTTCTAGTAGTTCTCTTGATTCCACTAATGATTCTCTTAGCCAAGTTACACTTGAGCAAGAAAATAGCTTATTGAAGGGAATTATAGAGAAAGGTGTTTACAAGAGTCTTGCCGGAAGTAAGCAATTTGAGGAAATTGTACGCAAGCAAGGAAGACACCGGAAGAATCAAGGTGTTGGCTTTGAACGAAAGTTCAATGCCAATGGAGTTGAGTGGGAAGAAGATCAATACCCCAAGACAAAGTTTGTTCCTCAACAAGAGAAGTATGATCCTACTTCTTTCCAAGGAACACAAGCTCAAGATGATCTTCCACCACAAGACCACAAGCTAAAGGGCAAGGACAAGCTTCAAGAGGAGATTGATGCATTTGAAGAAGCTCCTAAGGCCTTGGTCAAGTGGGTTCCTAAGGGAGTCCTGGATTAGGGGGTCCTCGGACGGCCGGACTGTATCCTTTGGCCGGACTGTTGGACTATGAAGATACAAGATTGAAGACTTCGACCCGTGTCCGGATGGGACTCTCCTTGGTGTGGAAGGCAAGCTTGGCAATACGGATATGTAGATCTCCTCCCTTGTAACCGACTCTGTGTAACCCTAGCCCCCTCCGGTGTCTATATAAACCAGAGGGTTTAGTCCGTAGGACAACAACAATCATACCATAGGCTAGCTTCTAGGGTTTAGCCTCTACGATCTCGTGGTAGATCAACTCTTGTAATACTCATATCATCAAGATCAATCAAGCAGGAAGTAGGGTATTACCTCCATCGAGAGGGCCCGAACCTGGGTAAACATCGTGTCCCCCGCCTCCTGTTACCATCCGCCTTAGACGCACAGTTCGGGACCCCTACCCGAGATCCGCCAGTTTTGACACCGACATTGGTGCTTTCATTGAGAGTTCCACTGTGCCGTCACCGTAAGGCTAGATGGCTCCTTCGATCATCGGCAACGATGCGATCCAGGGTGAGGTTTTCCTCCCCAGACAGATCTTCGTATTCGGCGGCTTCGTACTGCGGGCCAACTCGCTTGGCCATCTGGAGCAGATCGAGAGCTACGCCCCTGGCCATCAGGTCAGATTTGGAAACTTGAACTATACTGCCGACATCCGCGGAGACTTGATCTTCGACGGATTCGAGCCCATGTTAGGTGCGCCGCACAGTCACGACAGGCATGACTTAGCCCTGCCAACGGACAGTGTTCGGGAGATCCCACCTGCAGCTACTCCGGCCCTTGATCCGGAGCAGATTACACCGTCCGAGGACGGGTGGATGGACCCCGCCACGGAGGCCGCACACTCAGCGGCGATAGAGCCGAATACTGACTTCACCTCTTATGAGACCCGTGTTTCCGGACATTTGGATTCGTCCCCGGCCACGGGCTCCGAACCGCCTGCGTCCGTGCCTATCGAATCTGATTGGGCACCGATCATGGAGTTTTCCTCCGCGGATATCTTCCAGCACTCACGACTGGGCGATGTGCTAAACTCATTGAGGTCTCTCTCCTTGTCAGGAGACCCTTGGCCGAACTATGTCCGGCTAGAATGGGAAGCGGACGACGAAGAAATTCGTTCCCCACCCACCACCCACTTAATAGCCACTGTCGACGATTTAATCGACATGCTTGATTTCGACTCCGAAGACATCGACGTTATGGACGACGATGCAGGAGAGGAACAGGAACCACCGCCCACAGGGCGCTGGACAGCCACTTCATCACACGATATATATATGGTGGATACACCCAAAGAAAAGAATGACGAGGAACGGAAGGAGGCAGCAAAGGATAGCTCCCTCGAGAAGCAACCAAAGCGACAGCGTAGGCGCCGCTCCAAATCCCGCCTCGGCAAGAATAGTGATAACAGCGCAAGAAAAAATAACACCCCGGTCGACTCCAGAGGAAACGACGACCACATTGACCCAGCGACAGAACAAGATGAACCAGCGGACGGCGAATAGAGTACGGAGCCGCTGTCCGATCACGGCGACGCCGAGGATAAAGCTCATCAACCTCTCTCCGGAGAGGAAAACAGTCCGGACGACGATGCACACATCATCCCGGAAAGGCACTTGGAACAAGAGAACCTCCGTAGAAGGCTTATTGCCACCGCGAGGAGTCTGAAGAAGCAGAAGCAAAGGCTTAAGGCCACACAGAATACGCTCAACAGTAGATGGAACAAAGTGCTTGACACTGAAGAAAAGTATGGTGGCAGTCGCCACACAAAGAGCTATCCAAAGCGCAAGCTGTTGCCCGAATTCGATGATGAGGCCTTAGAGCCCACACAGCCGAAAAAAAAAATGGCCGACCAGTCGGATCGACCACCTCGTGGCCGCGATAGGGCGGCTAACGAGGCCGCACATAAGTCAGCACACGATCCAAGCAAGGACTTGCATCAAAAGGCCGGCATGACCAGATCCATCTACGGATCTAGGAAGCGCGCTCCAGCACATAATCAAAACCGAACACTACAACCGTTAGAACGCCATGACACATCCAAATACAGGGGTGCCGCGCACCCCCTATGTTTCACCGATGAGGTGCTGGATCACGAATTTCCAGAGGGATTCAAACCCGTGAACATAGAGGCGTACGACGGAACGACAGACCCTGGGGTCTGGATTGAGGACTTCATCCTCCATATCCATATGGCTCGCGGAGACGATCTCCACGCCATCAAATACTTGCCCCTCAAGTTGAAAGGACCAGCTCGGCACTGGCTGAAGAGCCTCCCCGAAAATTCAATTGGAAGTTGGGAGGAGCTTGAGGATGCTTTTAGGGCTAACTTTCAAGGGACCTATGTCCGACCTCCGGATGCAGACGATTTAAGTCATATAATTCAACAGCCCGGAGAGTCAGCCCGAAAGCTTTGGAACAGATTTCTCACTAAGAAGAATCAAATCGTCGACTGCCCGGACGCCGAAGCCTTAGCAGCTTTCAAACACAGCGTCCGAGACGAATGGCTCGCCAGACACCTCGGCCAAGAAAAGCCAAGAACAATGGCAGCCCTAACAAGCCTCATGACCCGCTTTTGCGCGGGCGAAGATAGCTGCCTGGCACGTAGTAGCACCAGCGACCCAGGCACATCTGAAGTCAGGGATGGTAATGGAAAACCACGACACAGTAAAAGAAAGCGTCGAAATAACGAAGACAGCCTAGACAACACGGCGGTAAACGCCAGATTTAGGGGCTCTCGACCCGGTCAGCGGAAAAAGCCTTTCAAAGGCAACAGAGATGGACCGTCCAGCCTAAACAAGATTCTAGACAAATTATGTCTGATTCATGGCACCTCCGATAAACCTGCAAATCACACCCACAGAGAATGCTGGGTCTTCAAGAAGGCCAGCAAGTTAAACGCCGAACACAAGGGGAGGGACACACCAAGTGAAGACAAGGATGAACCTCGCCAGCAAAGCACTGGGGGATAGAAAAAATTCCCACCAGAGGTCAAAACATTGAACATGATTCACGTAACAAAAAGAAGAAGCAAACATGCACTCCGAGACATACGCGCCATAGAGCCCGTCACCCCTAAGTCCAACCCTTGGTCGGCCTGCCCGATCACTTTTGATCGCAGGGATCACCTGACAAGTATCCGGCACGGAGGATTGGCTGCCTTGGTGCTAGACCCAATTATCGACGGATACCATCTCACCCAAGTCCTCATGGACGGCGGCAGTAGTCTTAATCTGCTATATCACGACACAGTCCGCAAAATGGGGATAGACCCGACAAGAATCAACCAAAGTAATACTACCTTTGAAGGAGTAATACCAGGCCCAGAGGCCCGTTGTACGGGCTCTCTAGTATTAGAGGTTGTATTCGGTTCTCCCAACAACTTCCGAAGTGAAAAGTTAACCTTCGACATCGCTCCATTCCGAAGCGGCTATCAAGCACTACTTGGAAGAACAGCTTTCGCTCGTTTTAATGTAGTACCGCATTACGCTTCTCTTAAGCCTAAGATGCCCGGTCCATGTGGCATCATCACAATTAGCGGAAATGTTGAGTGTTCCTTGCGGGTGGAAGAACGTGTGGCGGCTTTAGCAGTCGAACACTGAACGGCCTCTCCAACCAGAATAAATGATCGGTCGTCAAGACCGCGGACACGGCTAGACGAGTCCGGCGCATCACTAGCTGTAACAGCTTAGATAAACCTGAGATTGGTTTGATGGATATACCCCCATAGGCGGTACCAGGGGCTTCCCGCATGTAAAAAGGACTACAGTTCGGCTCGACCTTACTTATCTTGAATTTTAATGGTTTATTAAGAATAACCAATTTTTTGCACGACAACTTTCACTTAAGTTCTTCTCTTTTGCAGATGATAATCGTGTTACACCCTTCCAGGATACGGCACAACGGAGAGGCGCAGACGTGCAGCAGGGCCCCGCTCAAAGGTTTCTTTTTAGATTAAGACCCTGTGTAAACCTTTTTTACTGTCTCTTGTTGCTTCACATCCTCCGGATACTCGGTATAACCGAGAGGGATGCTGACGTTATTGGCATTTCGCCACGTCAGAATAATGCACGTACCTGGAAACTCGGGGTTCATTATCAAGGGCGTTACTCAGCCTGGTATATGTTGTAAAGACCGAATACCTTAGGGAGTGTTCGGCGTCGCGAGTTTGGCCTTATATGCATCAGCTCTGAATCATGTCTTTGGTCAAATGTTGGGTTAGCCTGGCTCCCGCGTTTTTCTACCTTACGTTTCGCTCTATCGACTAAGGTGGCACCGGGAGAACTACTGCGATTGTGCCCTGGTTCATCCGGATGAGCACCTCAGTAGAGAAAGCCGAAAACTGACTGTCATGATAAAGCGCGAGACTGGTCAACCACTCGATGACTTAGCGGAATCTTTGGGATTCCTCCGCATTAACGAAGGGTTGGTTTTCCCGGTCATGTATGTACGCGCACCGTATTCGGATAGCTGCGGAAATACCAGGGGCTATATAGTAGCCCCGCTGTCAAACTCCTATGGTTAAGTGAAAGTGTTAAAGCAATATAGTCTGATTTCCTCATTCGCCGCGCTACCACCTCCTTAATGGACCAAGACGTTGGATCAAGTGTGAAGACGCGCTTTTGCGAACACCCCCGCATTATATGCGTGGGGGCTGAAGCCGACGACTGCAAACTTTCAGTATATATATATATACACACACACACACACACATACATAAACGACCGCACAGGAGGCATAATAATACTTTCAGGCAAAAGTATAAATGCAGTCTTTATAATTCAAATAACATTGTCCTTACAATTGGGATACATGTCACTAGAACATGATACTCTTCGAGCACTGAGCCTCTATTAAAGGAGCGCCTTCTAAGACTCCTTCAAAATAGCTATCAGATATCATAGATTCGGGAAGATGATTCTCTAAAATTACAGAGTCTGTGTCCGTATAGAGGCAGTCATCCCGTGACACAAATTGGTCCATATATATACGGGCGTAACTCGTAATGCATGCCGATATCCGGCCTACGGCCGAACTCTGGGTTGCAATAGCGGTGGCCTCCATCTCTGTCCAGTATGTCTTGACACGGGCAAGAGCCATCCGCGCACCCTCTATGCACGCCGACCTCTTCACAGCGTCGATATGCGGCACAGCACCAAGGAATCATTGCACTAAGCCAAAATAACTATTCGGCCTTGGTCCCTCCGGCCAAAGATGATCCACAACAGACCTCATGGCAAGCCCGGACAACCTATGGAGCTCGGCCCACTCGGCCATTTGCTCATTTCACAGCAGCGGACGCGCCTGTCGGGACCCCGATTCCAAGTCACATCGATCTAGCTAGTAACACCTCATATCACTTTGCGGCCTCACGCACGGTATTCCCACGGGTGTCGCCTTACCAAGGCCCGGGACCGTTTGCGCCTTTTGGCTCACGTATATGATAGTGTCGCTAGCATCCATATGACAGAGAACCCGGGCCGACATGACTAGTCGTGAACCCGAAGTGGCACTAACTTACGGGGACAGGCATACATGAATCAACATCGAGCATGTCGGTCAGCAGCGTGCGAATCCGGGCTGTAGCACTGGGCTAACAGGACTCCGGTGAACCGGGCTGTAGTAGGCTAGGCAGGACTCCGGATGTCACCGCGTGACATTTCCCCGAAGGGACAGACACAGGAACGAAGTGAATCACATGCCGGCCAGTCAAGTGTTCCGGAGCAGTAGTGCTGGGCTAGCAGGACTCCGGTGAACCGGGCTGTATCGGACTACTATGGCTCATGGAAGCACAAGACTACATTTCCCCATAAGAGAGGCTACCAAGGATAAACAACTAGGTTGTCGGATCCCACACATACCAAGCATTTCAACCATACACACAATATGCTCGATATGTGCAAATACAACATGGCATCACAACAAGACTCTACGACTCAGAGTATTTATTCATTAGGCTCCGAAGAGCCAGATATTACAAACATGGGTCTCATGACCCAACATTCAGAGCATACAAGTCAAAGCACATGCGGAAGCTTAACATGTCTGAGTACAGACATCTATAAATGAAAAAGGCTGAGAAGCCTGACTATTTACTAGATCCTGCCGAGGGCACAAGATCGTAGCTGAGGTATCAAGCTAAACGTCGAAGTTCACACGGAACTACTAGCGAGACTGACGTCTCTCTGCAAAACATAAAATAGGCAAACATGAGTACAAATGTACCCAGCAAAACTTACGTCAGAACTAGCTACATATGCATCGGTATCAACAAAGCGGGTAGTGGAGTTTAACTGCAGCAAGCCAGCTTTGACTCAATGGCTATCCTGAACTACGACTGCAAGCAACTCTTTTCAGGTGGCGCACACGAGTCCACATATTCACCATATCAATACACCACTATGGATTCGCTCCCGTCTCCCTACGAGGACGCCATCCATAGCACTCACGCTTATCTTGCGCATTTTAGAGTATCCACTTTCACTTGTCTATGAACTGTACAGGCAACCCAGAAGTCCTTTACCGCGGACACGGCTATTCGAATAGATGATGTTAACCCTGCAGGGGTGTACTTCGTCACACACGCTCTCGCCACTTACCATCATGTACACGTCGTGTACCTCGGCAACCTTCAAGCGGAAGCCTGGCGAGGGAGTCGGCCACGACCTCACTAACCACACAAGTCTCTAGTCCAGGTTTATCGCCTATTTGGGTTCCATCCGCAAGGAGATCCGGCCGGGGTGTCGCTCACGGCCCCAAACGATGTGTGCAGGGTTCCCGAGCCCACCATCCGGGTGCCACTCGGTACACCAGGCCACGTGTGCCTAGTCTGTCCCAAGCCCACCTGTACCGGGTGCCACTTGGTAGACTACTAACACTACCTACAAACACCAGAAACTAGTTGCAACTCCTGGACAGAGATCAGGTTGATTAATAAGTCGAGAGAGCTTGGAGCGCCCGGAGCCCAATGTGTGGTAGTAACTGTTCATGGATCACAAACAGAGAACTCAGTTCCTGAGGACAGTTTCAATGAGACAACCACCATGTACTCCTACATGGCCTCTCACCGCTACCTTTACCAAATCGTGTTCACACACTTAGTTCTCACACAGTAGGACATGTTCACAACTTTCCAATTCATTCCGATGAATCAGACCTGACACAACTCTAAGCAATAGCAGGCATGACAAACAAGCATGAATGAGTAGGCACATCAGGGCTCAAACAACTCCTACTCATCCTAGTGGGTTTCATCTATTTACTGTGGCAATGACAGGTCATGCAGAGGATAAAGGGGTTTAGCTACCGCAGCAAGTAACAGATGAATCATTGTTGTCCTAATGCAGTAAAAGAGAGCAGGAGCGAGAGAGTGGGATTGTATCGGAATGAACAAGGGGGTTTTGCTTGCCTGGCACTTCTGAAGATAGCATTGAGTCTTCATTAGTGTCAACGATCACAGCGTCGGAATGACGTCTACCGAGGGGGAACAACACCGGCAAACAGAGAATAAACTCAATCAATGCAATGCACAATATGATGCATGAACATGGCATGTATATGTGATGTTGTTTGTGCTAATGCAAACAGCAACAAGTTCAATGGAGCTCATTTGAATCAAGGATTCAAATGCAACTCCAAACTTAAGCATTTAAAATGCCCTTTATGAGTTTTCATCTATACAGCAGGGTTAGGTTGGTTTGTCATGCATGAAACTAGTACAGATGGATAGATTGGATTTTTCTGATCATTTTTCATATATAAATCTTTTCATTCTGAGCAATAGATTATTTTCTATGATTTTTTGAAGTTTGTGGTATTTTCTGGAATTTCCTGTAAAGAATAATTCCAGTAATTAAATTAATGCATCAGCATTGCGTCAGGGTGACGTCAGCTGGTCAGCCGGGTCGTCCAGGTCAAACCTGATGTGTGGGGTCCACACGTCAGTGTCACTGTTAGTTAACTAACTAATTTAGAATTAAGTAAAAGTTAATCCAGGTTAATTAGCAGGCGGGCCCCACTTGTCATTGACTCAGGGGAGGGGGTCAGCCTGGGTCAAACGGGGTCAACTCGCCGGCGTTTAGCCGCCGGCGAGGCCAGACGCGGCGGCGAGCCACGGGTTTGCCCTACGGGGCGCCGTTTGGCGCGCGGAGCACAGCTACGGGATGCGGACGCTCGTCCGCATCCAACCGTGGGGGTGGCGGGGCCGGGGAGTGGCCGGAGTGGCGCCGGCGACGAGCTCGGCGGTGGCGCGTTCGGACGTCCGTGGAGCGGCGTCTACGGCGTACCGGGGAGGAAACGGAGAGCGGGGTTAGATGGAGAGGCTCACCGTGAGTGCAGCGGTGGCCTCGTCGAGCTCGGGGAGGGGCTGGTGACGACGGAAAGTCACCGGCGATCTCGGCGACCGAGAGGTTGAAGACGACGTCGTGACGATGGAGCAGGGCTTCCGGCGAGGTGTGAGTCGACGGAGGGAACGTGGGCAGCGTGGCGATGCTCGTGGACACGTCGGGGAGGCGAGGGGAGCACGGTGGGCGCGACTACGTCGGCGGGATGGCGACGGCTGCTTCGGCCATGGCGAGGAAAGGGCGAGAGAGAGAAGCAGGGGGAATGAGGTGTCGGGGCGGTCGAGCGGGCGACGTGGGCGTCGTCCAGATCCTCCAGAGGCGCGGGCGGCAAGCAGGAGACGCCGTGGCACGCGCATCGGCGTCGCGGTGTCCCTCCTCTGCCTACTGGCAGAGGTGGGGGGTGACTGGCACGGCGCTGGGCTGGGCCGGCCAGGTGGGCTGGCCAGCTGGGCTGCGACAGGTAAGGCCAGGTAGGTTTCCTTTCTCTCTTTTTTTATTTGTTTCTGTTTTCTAATATTCTGTAGTCTTTAGGGCTTTATTAAAAATACCAGGGCATTTCCAAAAATCATGGCTACTGTTTAGAATATATCCAAGAATAAACATTTTAGTTTATGATTATTTGAGCATTTAAAATATTTAATAGCATTTAAATGCCCAAATGCAAATACTATATGATTTAATTCAGAGCCCAAATATGTCATGGAAAAATGTGCAGCACCTCTGGTTATTGTTTCCAACATTTTCCAGAAATGATGAACATTTTTAAAAGCCATTTGGAAACACTGAGAATATTTTAGTTGAACCTAGTGAATTCCTTTGTTGCTAGGGTTTAGGCAATCCCCATTTCAATTTTCTACAAAATTCAAACATGATGCACACATGAAGCTAGCCTAGTGCAATACGAGAAGCTAGGTATGTGACAGCGCCAGAGCATTGAACTGCGACCAGAACAACTTTTCCACTTCGTGATCTTTTTGATCTTCGAAAAACTTGGTCGCATCAGCAACACTTGCTGCCAAATCCAGGTACGCGTCCGCAGAACTCCATAATTGATCCAGAAGGGCATACTTACGATCTCCGAACTTCGTCCGCAACAAAAAGGGCTTCCCAGCCGCGATATCTCCGGCTTGACGTAGCTCCTCCTTCGCCGCTCTGATTTTAGAGCGGGCTTCCTTGGCTGCTACCATGGCTTCTCCAGGTCCGCCATCTTCATTCGGCTTTCCTTTTCAAGAAGCTCATAACGGTCGGCGGCATCTTTCAGCTCAACAGCCATCTTGGCTATTTTCTCTTTGCTCTGGCAACGCGCAGCCTGTTCGGCTCTTAGCTCTTCGACCGCCTTTAGGGAGGCCGCATCACTCTTCCTGGCTTGTTCCTTGGCTCGGGCAAGTTCCGCCCGAAGGGTCTCCACGGCGACAGCTCCAACTGCAGTCACAGCATATTACAGATACTAGCATCATGCTCCTCTTAATATGCGTTGATCATAGGAGAATACATACCCTGTGCCTCGTCAAGCCGCTTGTTTACAAGCACGATGTCGGCTTCTGCCGCATCAAGTTGCCGCTTCAGTTCGGCAAACTCACCAGTCCGGCTAGCCACCGGACCCTCAGCCGCCTGCACGTGAAAGCAGCACGGTTATTACTTGGGACTATGATCCTCTATTTGCCATCTTTTTCGATAGCAACCAGAGTCTCAGGGGCTACTATCTGCATAGGGCACACCTAGCGTGTGCGGTGCCGTCAAAAAATATATATTACTTTGTGTACCTCAAAGCCTCTTAGCAGGCTCATAAAAGCTTCATGCAACCCGCTTTCGGCGGATGAAATCCTCTCAACCACCGTACCCATTAGCGTACGATGCGCTTCCGAGATAGCCGCTTGCTCCAGAAGATTCATCAGTACGTCAGGTCGCGCACCGGACAGTCCCAGACTCTTTCTGTTGCTCTCCTTAGGAGCCGAATACTCTGGACTTCAGGTAGCTGAAGGGTTACCCTCTGGCCTTGGCGGATCAGGAGAAATCCTTCATGACGACACCTCAGGGTCGTCCGCTTTATGAGGCGGGGAGGCACGGGGAGGCGTTTCGCTCTCCATCATCTCCGGAAGAAGATCCCCCGAAGACGAACTCTGTCGAGAAGGGCTACGATCCGAACTACAAGACATACGTCTCGGTTATTGTTCTCAAAAATGAAGCAGGGTATATTTACTATAAAGTACTTTTGTTTACTTACAGCTCGGTGGAGGGCTGGTCCCCTTGCGGGTACTGTGCGGTAAGGATGCCCTCCGGGGTAGGGCCCTCTGACAAAGGTTTCTTCCCTCGTTTGAAAACCATTGTTTCCAAGTCTTCAGAGGCGGCCCTCTTCCTTCCTTGGGGAGAGGGAATTTTAGATTCTTCTCCCCGGTTATCCTCCTTTGCGGAGGCACTAATTCCCCCGGTTTGGATGAATAATGAGTGAGGCTCGCTTTCGGCTTCTTTGTTCCTCCCTTTATCTTCCCCTGATGGCGCTTGATAAGGCGCAAGCTCAAGCATCCCGGCTAGTACAGGATCCGGTGAGCCCTCGGGAAGGGGGGCCGAACACCTGATCATCTTTGCCTTTTTTATCCAGTCCTGGTCAAAAGGCGACTTTTCAGAATGATGTTGTGGTAAATTAAAAGACAACGTGTTCGGCCGTGGAATTACTTACTTGGGTGTCTGGACGATTGCAGCTCAGACCCGCATCCTCGGTGGTGTCCGGACACTTTATTTGTGATCCGAAGAACAATCTGTACATCTCTTCAAGCGTCACGCCGAAGAAGTGCTGAATAGTTTGCGGTCCTTCCGGGTTGAACTCCCACATACGGAGAGGTCGACGTTTGCAAGGCAGGACTCGACGAACTAGCATGACTTGCGTTACCTTGACAAGGCTGACATCTCTCTCGAGGAGATCTCGGATGCGACTCTGCAATGACGGCACATCATTTACTGGCCCCCAGTCAAGCCCCATGTTGATCCATGACGCTAGTTGTGGCGGGGGGGTCCGAGCGGAAGGCAAGGGCGGCTACCCACTTAGTACCCCGGGGAGTTGTGATGTAAAACCACTCCCGTTGCCATAAGCTGGACACCTCCGGGAAGGAACCCTTTGGCCATGGAACATCGGTGCCTTTGCTTATTACGGCACCTCCGCATTCTGCGTGTCGCCCATTAATCATCTTTGGCTTCACATTAAAGGTCTTGAGCCATAAGCCTAAGTGTGGGGTGACGTGGAGGAAGGCCTCACACACGACGATGAACGACGAGATGTGAATTGGAATCCGGGGCCAGATCATGGAAATCAAGCCCGTAATAGAACATGAGCCCTCTAACAAAGGGATCTAGACTAAAGCCTAGCCCTCGGAGGAAGTGGGAGACGAATACGACACTCTCGCCGGGTTCGGGAGTGGGAATGACCTGCCCTCGAGCATGCAACCTGTGCGAGATTTCGGCGGTCAGATACCTGGCTTCTCTTAGCTTCTTGATGTCCTCCTCTGTGACAGAGGAGGGCATCCACCGTCTTTGAAGGTTGGATCCGGACATGACTGAAGGTCTGAAGCGCCTAGCCTGAGCCTTGGGTGTTGGAACTCGAGGTGGGGGAAGGATTCGATTGAGTGCGAGAAGAAAAGGACAGACCTTGGCCCCTTTATAAAGACGGTGTATATCAAGCGTCCTCCGCGTGGCCGTTTGGAACCTGCCTAAAATCGAGGAGTCATACCAACAGGCACGATTGGGTTACCCACGCCCGTATTGATGAGAATCCCGTGAAAAGAGGGACACGATCTCTGCTTCGACAGGGCGTGCCAATAAAACCGCCTCGCAACACGTGCGGTGGCAGGCTCGGAAAAATGGTTCGTCATGACCAGACCACGGCAGTACGTCACGTTATGAAAAGCTGTCAGCAGATTAGATTTGTGGGAATATTATTCTCTCTACGGTGGTATGTGGAATTTGTTTTGCAAAGCCGGACACTATCCTTGTGTTCAAAATCTTCTATAGAGTATTCGGAGGAGGAACCCGCCTTGCAATGCCGAAAACAATCTACGCGCCGGACTCATCGTCATTGAAGCCTGGTTCAGGGGCTACTGAGGGAGTCCTGGATTAGGGGGTCCTCGGATGGCCGGACTGTATCCTTTGGTCGGACTGTTGGACTATGAAGATACAAAATTGAAGACTTCGACCCGTGTCCGGATGGGACTCTCCTTGGCGTGAAGGCAAGCTTGGCAATACGGATATGTAGATCTCCTCCCTTGTAACCGACTCTGTGTAACCCTAGCCCCCTCCAGTGTCTATATAAACCGGAGGGTTTAGTCTGTAGGACAACAACAATCATACCATAGGCTAGCTTCTAGGGTTTAGCCTCTATGATCTCGTGGTGGATCAACTGTTGTAATACTCATATCATCAAGATTAATCAAGCAGGAAGTAGGGTATTACCTCCATCGAGAGGGCCCAAACCTGGGTAAACATCGTGTCCCCCGCCTCCTGTTACCATCCGCCTTAGACGCACAGTTCGGGACCCCCTACCCGAGATCCGCCGGTTTTGACACCGACAGTTCCCAAGACTACATCAAGTTCCACGTCATCAAGTACGACTACAACTCCAAGGATTCCCATCAAGATGGTGTGGATCCCGAAGAAGAAGAACTAGAGAGTTCTTGAGGGTGACTCCGCCAACATACTTCACTCTTATTATTTTGGCAAGGACAAGTGCAAACGGCTTCCATATCTTGCACTAGTTCAAGGACTCACAAACCCTCTTGTTGGTAAGACAAGGGACAAGGTAACCTAATGCTTTCATGGACATCATCCTATGTGAACATCACTCTATGTCTATGGATATCCTTGTTTGTTCCTTGTGGGACTAACCCGTGTAGGTATTGAAAGCGCAACTCACTCCAAAGGATTTCTCCGAATGATCTACATCAACATTGAGCATCCACATCTTCAACACCTACATGAAGTCATCATCGACAAAACCCAAGGTTAGTTCATCCCTCTTAGGGGGGATATCACATCTAGGGGGAGCTTTACTCTAATCAATTGAGATAAAGCAACTCTAATGATGTGAACACAACAATGCTTTATGTAAAAGTGGTAACCCCACTTGTGCTTAAACGATGAGTATGACCTATGATCAAATGTTCTCATTTGACCCCTAAGTCAATATACTCATATATAGATGACCTAGTCATCGCCAAATTGCTTGATAGATGCTAGAGTGATTGTGCATGCTCTGTCACATATTTCATTTGTCATTTTATTGTGTGAGCATGTTGGATGCATATTTTACTCTTTCGAGGACATCCATTTGTTGCTTTGATTGTTTGGTTTTTCTCTTTTGCCAAATGGATGGACAAGAATGCCTAAGAACTCCCTCTAGCTTTCTATGCTTTTCTCGTCTCAAACTCTATTCATGCTACATCACAAAGTTTGATCAAGTCAGATTCAAACCACTCTGTGTGAGGAGCACTCCGAGTCCCCGATTCGTCATAGACTTGAACTTCCAAAACCTCTTTGTGCATTTTGGTATGACCGAGTCATCCATTCGGTCACACCGAGATCACTAAGTTGATCCAGGTTTTCAATCTCGGTGCAACCGATTTGAACTTTTCGGTCACACCGAGTTGCAGTAACCGCTTGCGATTCTGCATCTCGGTGCCACCGAGTTGTTCCACTCGGTCACACCGACAGGGTAGGGATATATAAACCCACGGGTGAGATTTTGGAAATTTCTTCGAAACCTCTCAGCCCGCGCGTATCCTGCTCTGCCGCCTCAGGTCTCCGGATCGTCTCCTCGCCGCCAGCGACCTCCCGCTGCTAGTTTCCATCACCGTCAACAGAATTCTGCCCCTCCGTTGCCGCCGTAGCAAACTCCGCCGAACTAGGGTACAAGTTCGTCTCTTTGTGCTATTCCTTTAACTCTGATTTGTAGCACATTGCTCTGCCATGATCGTCACCACGTATGCAAACACTCTATCCATTGAAAACATCCTTTATATTAGATTGGATTCAAAAATTTAGGGTTAGGTCTCCGCCGAACCCATCTTGGACCGACCGAGTTGTAGAAATCGGTCTCACCGATTTGGCTTAGGCCATAGCACTTGCGATTTTCGGTCTGAGCGAAAACTGCAGATCGGTGTGACGGAGTTCGATTCTCTATGAAACCCTAGCAGTCTCAGTGCCACCAAATTGTGACTCGGTCTGACCGAGTTCACTAGTTTAGGTTCCAAAAGCTGCTTCGGTATCACCGAGTTTACAAATCGGTAGCTCCGAAATGCTTTCTGTGGAGAACTAAAACTAAGTTTTTAAGTCATCTGTTTTGCAAAAACTCTGCACTATGTGATGCTCATCCACTCTACCTCATCTAAATCTATTCACAGGGTCTGCTGTCAGTAAGTTTGCAGAGATGTCTGATCAGAGTGACAGTCAGAACAGGTCTGAGGAACATGTGCAGCTGAGTGAGGGTTCAGATCCCTCAAGCACTTCTGATGATGGCAGCAGGAGCACTCCCAGCAACTTGCCAAAGGCGGCCACTAGATCTAGGAAGAAGAGAACCTCAGATTCAGAGGATGAGGACTATGTGGCCACTAAGGAAGAAGTAAGCTCCAAGAAGAAGGTGCTGAAAAAGGAGTATGGCACAGCTGCTGCAACAAAGTCAGGCTTGAATAAGAAGGCACCAAGTAGGAGGATCCCAATGTCAAATCCAAGGAAGGAAGCAACATGAGAAACAATGAAATTCACCATAGAATCAGATGATGGTGAAGCAGCAGGTGATGGCCAGAAAAAGAAGAGGGCAAGAACCACTACTGCAAAAGTTCTTGGCAAGCCCTCAATGATGAGAGATTCTGAAGAAGAAGAAGAAGAAGAAGAAGAGGATGCTCCAGCACCCAAAGCTCAGAAGCTTATGGGAAATGCTATAAAGGCAGGGGCTGCTCCATCAAAGCCCAAGTCTACTCCCAAAGCTCAAGCTCAGAAGCCCCCAAAACCCAAGTGGAACACCAGAAGTATACCTGCTGAAGAGAAGAACAAGGCCCCAGTGCCTCAAGCTGAAGAAGAGGATGATGATTCACTTGTTTTGAGGAAGTTGAAACCCAAGATTCCTGACCATAATGATGCTCATCCAGTAGCTGAAGATATGCATATCAGAAAGGATGCTGGACTGAGATTGTGGAGACAGTGATGTAGGGTGGAACCCTAGATGGCCGATCTTTCACGAAAGGAGCGGATCCCTACGAAGAACGCGGTGAACACGAGGGGAAACACGAGGGAAAACACGAGGGGAACACGAGAGAAATCACTCAACCAACAAGAATAGATCACACATGCGCTAGATCGATGAACACAAAGGTGAGATACAAGATCCAAAGTCAACAAAGGACGATACAAAGGTAACCGGTTCTTCTCCGTGAGGAGGTCTTGATGGGGGCCACCTAAGAGGGGGTCTTGAATCCAAGGTGATCTTCTCCGAAGAGGGGCTGCAGTCTCTCTCGAGGAGGAGATCCGTAATGGATGAGCAAAGCTCTATCTCACATATGAGCTAATCCTTTGCTAACCCTAACTAGGAGGAGGTGGGGGAGTATATATAGTCTAAGGGACGAAGGGGTACATGGGCCTCGGCCCAGATGCGCTGCACGCAGGCAGGGAGGGGCCGGATGTCCGGGCCTTCGCGAGGTGCCGGATGTCCGGGCTAGCGGGCCGGGTGTCAGGGCTGGAGTGGCCGGCCTCGGAGCTCTCTGGATAGGCGGGGTCCGGATGTCCGGGCTGGGGGCCGGATGTCCGGCGGCTCGGGAAGACACGGATGTCCGGGCCTCTGGCCGGATGTCCGGGCTGACGGGGTTCAGCTTCGGGTGCGTTCTGTGATGGGCGCCGGATTTCCGGGGGTCGGGCCGGATGTCCGAGCTGGGGCCGGATGTCCGGGGCCTGTAGCAGCTGTCTCTTCTTCCTTCTCCTTCCTTTGCTTCCGCACACGCTTGGCCTTGGTCCTTGGGTTCTCCATGGTCTCCTCGGGTGTACCTGAGTATGAACAAGGTCCGTGCTTGAAGTAGCATCCATGTCTTGCATGCGGAAAGGGAAGATTCGGAAAGGAGCGAGTTCACCTTAGGTCCAATGGCATAGGCTCGAGTGTACATGGGGATGATCGTCGGATGCTCCGCATCATCTCCCCTCCCTTGGGAAAGATCCAACCTCGGATCGAAATCCTCATCACCATGGAAACGGTTGTCGTGGACAGACTTGTAATTGGACGGAGTGGAAGTCATGGCGCAATCCAAGTACTCCAAGGTGTTTCCGGAGTGGTACACATGCAAAAAGAGCAAACACAAACGACACTTGGAAATACAATGGTTAGCGCACACAAGGCGTCCATCATGTAAGAATGAGTTCATCCGAAGGAATTGTTCATGAAAAGGCATGAGATGCTTATCTAAATGATGTAAAATGATATGTAAAGCATTCATGGGAGCAAAAGCATTCATTGTGCACACAAATGTATTGTGAATGTGACCAATGCAACCACGGTGCAAAATGATGTCATAGTGAGACGGTTTATCAATAGCATGAATATGGCAATGGATGCTCAATATGATTATGTTATCATGCAATTGATGGTAGGCAGTATGATCATGATGTATGAATATGCCATCAAGAAAGATCACAACAAATTTGCTAAGGAAATGCACAAGCTCATATATCATGGATGACATAGTAATGGGAGATGCAACAAGGCAATCATAATGTGAGTCAATCCATGCATAAGATGCAAATTTGTCATGGGTGGTGTTGTACCATAGCTCGATGTCGTGGTAGAAGTGTTGGTCCGGTGGTGCATCCACTAAGTCCGGGCACTCCTCAACTTGAAGGTCCAAAGGGTCCATATCCAATGTCGGTCCTCCATCCAATATATGTATCATGTAGACAAGAATAAGGAAACAACAATGAAAGTATGGCCCATCCAATATGCATATTTGAGAATGGCTCAAAGGGAATGAATTCACCTTTATGAGGATGTCAAAAATGTTGGTGTTGCACATCATGTACGCCTTCACATGACCAATATGTCTCGCGATGGTACCGCCTTGTGAATTCCTCAAAATGAAAGAACATGACAAACACTCGGAAAAACAAATGAGGTTAGTGCAAATGTAGCACCTATCATTCGAGTGGTAAGATACCCAACAAGTGTTCTCATCATTCTTATCATAAGAAAGGACAAGGTGTGGTATGGTATGAAAGCATAAGATGCAACTACAACCAAAGACAATAGGCTTAAACAAGCAAGCATGCATCACAAGTAATATGTCCAAGTCTCCACGATCAATAAGCATAGCATGGGTGTACTCAGTACAATGGCATATGAGAGGTGCAACTAATGGAGACAAGTGACAAAGATCAAGATATATCACGTGAGAGGCATGAACATATATGTCATCAACCCAAGAAAGCAAGTAAGAGTGGAACATGGGTGATGCGACAAAGCAAGCAATCATAGCGATCAAGTCAAGCAAGCTAGTAGTGCGAAGATGCAACATAATAGAAGGAATCATGGCAAGCATGTCATGTGTGAAAATAGTGGGCATGAATAAAGCACATGACATATCACAAGCATGAAAGCAAGATATGAGGAAAGTATCATCATTGTATTGGCAAGAAGTCCTATGTAAATAGCAATGGAACATCATGACTCTCCCAACACAAGAATCAACAATAGCATGAGGCACATGATAAACATGGCAATAGCAACAAGGATCTCCACCAAACATGCAAATACACATAGGAGTAGCATAATGGTGAATCATGGGTAGATGCAAGCAATGGTCACAATTGCATGGCAAAGTCATGTAATGAGGCATAACATGCAAAGTGAACACGATAGAATGGTCATAAGGTGACAAGTGGTAAATAGCCCATAGCCGTGTGAGAGCCAAGTAAAATAGATGCGCGAAGGGAATGGTGGGAAGGACAATCCACAGGATCCCGAGTCATCTTTGCTCTCAAGAGCTCGTTTCGTCAACTCTTGGGATTGAGATGTTGACGAGTATACGTGAGTACCTACACAAAACAATGACAAAGGGAAAATTGTGTGTGCGTGGTAGATTTACACATCATCCATCATGATGCGCACGTGCATGTGTTGGTTAGCACAAAATAGCCAATGCTCAAATAAATGAGATGTGTGATACAGAAACATGTCATCCATCATGAGAGGTTTGTTGTTATGTATAGCATAATGGAGACTCAAAGGGTGTAATGCATCATGAGAAATATGTAGATCATTGTTATTCATGGAATGCATGTGGTGCAAAAAATTATGGGAATCATGCAAAGTATGGAATGCATCAAAATCTCCTAATATGTATGAGGAAACTATGGGGGTCTGCTCATGAGCATTTGTAGAAACATCACATGGAGAATATTGACAACATCCAAAACAAAGCATATTTGGTTCTATGTGATCATGGCATGACATAGTAGATGAATTGCGTAAATCATGTAAAGGAAGCTTGGCAATATCATCACATGAAAAACAAAAGCCAATGACCATCATCTCATCATCTATGCCATAAGTGCAAATGGGATTTATTTTAATGGGGCATGCATAGTTACTATGTTGATATTGAAATGATGTAATATGGGATATCTCACTCATACCATATGACAAGTTCAATGGATTGTCAAACATGAAGTGACCAATAGAATTTTCACAAGATATCCTATGGATCATAGCATCACAACTAGGCAAATCAACATGCTCATCATCATATTCATCATAAATTGGTAAGTCATGACATGAAGAAGTCGCACTAGCATGAAGCATGGGAATAGGTGGATCAACATCATGCAAGCAATCATTGGTAAGATACTCCACTAGTGGGACAAGAGAAGCACTATCACCTATTTTACCTTTGGAGCATCGCTCATGTGTTGTAGGTGATGTTGCAACTTGATGGTACCATGTGGGGGGTTCATCATCGTCCACCATGGCCATCGGTTTTCCCATTGGAGGTATGGAATCGTCAAGGATAGGCATGTCGTCATGTAGGAGACCTAGCACCAAAGAAAACACACTCGGAGTAGAGGTTAAGTTGTGAGAAATCATAGTGGCCTCACATGCCGTGTCAACTATCTCACTCACTAAGTGTTGTGGCTCACTCACTCCCTCAAGGATGCTCTCACTCATATGGTTGGTGGAGTCACTCAAATGGCTCTCAACCTCACATAGGATGTGTGGCATGCTCTCAAGTGTGGGACTAGTGGTGGTCACACTCATCCTCTCATAGGAAATGCGCTCAATGTCACATATGGTTGAGCCACTCATATCACTCATGGTGGGATGGCTCTCCTCACATGGCAATTGGGTCATCTCATGATATGTGGGTGTCGGAGAGATGTTGGTGCAAATGTCTCCATGCTCAACTCCTATCGCCGCCTTGGTTGAAGGGATAGTCCCATGCTCAACCTTCTTGTCGCCGTCTTGTTGTTGGAGGCCCATATGATGTGGCACCTCGTAGCTCGTCTCCATGACTGAAGGGAATTTCCCATGCTCGGCCATCTTCCTTGAGGGGCTTCCGAAGATGGAAGTGTCGCCCTCACTTGTAGGTGGTCACCTTGTTGTTGAAGATGTCGATGTAGGCGAACTCACAGGAAGTAGGCGAAGATGTCGTACGTCCAAAGGCGAAGATGCCTTGAGAACACTTGGCGAAGATGCCGAAGTGGTTGGTGTAGCCGTAGCTCCGTTTTGGTGGTGCTCGTCTCGCGTTCTTCTCTTTTGCTCTTGAAGTTTGGACTTGGCGTGAAGTAGGGCTTGTTGGGACTTGTACGTTTGCACTTGGCGAGCATCTTCATGATGATGGTGTCGTTGTCGTGCTTGAGCTCGTAGTAGATGTCGTTCATCGTCGTCGTGCACATGTTGCTTGGAGGTGACTTCCCCGTCATGACGATGTGGATCACGAATGTGATGGTGGTCGCCATGGAGATGTGGACGTGGACGAATTGCGCTTGCGTCGCGTGGGCGCTCCGAAGACGATCGACTTGCTCGCCACCGCCTTGAGGATGATGAAGGGGAAGAAGACTTGTAGTCGGCCACCATGTCTCATAGTTGATCCTTTAGCTCGCCCAAATTGGTGTCGATGTAGTCCCTTTGCCTTGCTTCGGAGTGTCGTATGTCAATGGCGAGGTTGTCGAGGTGCTCTCGCAAGGTAGATTGTGCACCTTGCATTTGTCGTTGTAGTCCGAAGATGGACGCTTTGGTGATGTAGTTGTTCGCGCCGTCGTTGTTGTCGAAGACCGGAGATGAAATGCCTTGCCTATCCATCACAAGACCCGAGCAAATATGAGTGGGAGAAAGAGAAGAACTATACCAAATGTACCTTGACCGATGTTGAAGATGGATCAATGATCACTCAATGTGTAACAAGGAAGTAGCACAATTGGTACCAATTCTTGTCGGTTTCTCACACCTACACAAATAAGGCTTATGGTGGAGCTCGGTGAGGATAGTGGCACAAAACATTTGATGCAAAATGTTAGCAAGAGTCAATAATGTTGAAAGGGATTCACAAATTCGCAAGTGAAACAAGTAGACCAATAGCAAAGAATGGCACACGAAAACACACACACGGATAGATAAATGGGGTCGTGCAACCAAGGAATGAGCACAAAATGTGGAGTCCATGCAAAACGCTCGTGGTTCACAACTCAAGAGAGACGCTAGCACGATTGCTCTATAGGCGGATACGACACTTGTGCACAACCTATGATATGCAAAATGGATAAACTTCTATCCCAAGTATGCTATGTATGTATGGTTCCGAGTGTTCGCTCAAGATGATCCAAGATGATCGGATATGACAATCTTATATGCAATGTGGTATGATGCTATGGCACTTGCTTACAAGCTTCTTTGCTCTTTCTCTTTTGCTTAAAAGCTTATTCTTTTTTGTATGTATGGCCACTTTGCGAAATGCACAAACCAAGATAGCAATTGTGTATATGTGGGAACAAACTTGTGACACAAGGGATGATATGATACCAATATGATATGGTATGTCTGCAATGGGAGGTATAGATCACTAATGTAGCGACCAGACCTCAAACAGTCTGTGCTGCTGTGCACCAGTGTCATCCCTGGATCAGTAATGCTGACACACACAGTACAAATGGAGGATTTATAACAGAGTAGCAATCACACACTTATTACAGCGAATATCTCAAAAGAGAATAAGTATGATAAATATGGCTTAAGGCCATCTAAAAACGATAATAGCGGAAGGCTTCGAAGACAAGTGAGTCCATCAACTCCAACGGCATCACTGAGTATAAGACCACGACCTAAGGCACCTTACTCGTCGTCTGAAAAGTCTGCAACATGAAACGTTGCAGCCCGAAAACGGGTCAGCACATGGAATATGCTGGCAATGTAACACATGAGAATAATGAACATAATAATGCTATACTACATGCATATATGGCTGGTGGAAAGCTCTATGGTTACAGTTTTGCGAAAAGCCAATTTTTTTCCTACTGCAAAGGAATAAATTTTATTTAACTATCATGGTGGTTGTGAAACATTGAGAAGGTACCTCCAACTCAATCCCAATTAAGTATCATCATTAACCCAAAAAAATTAATTAAAGTAACATGATGATGAGATTCACATGATAATCCAGGTACTAGATACTCAAGATGTCCATAACCGGGGACACGGCTAACCATGATTAGTTTGTACACTCTGCAGAGGTTTGTGCACTTTTCCCCACAAGCTCGATCGCCTCCGCTTGATTCTCGCACTGCATGATGTTTGAGAAACGGATGACCGAGACACAGTCTTTCAGAAGCATAAACTCTCTACTCTGGGTAGACCGTACCACCTACATCCCCTACATCTGCTAGTCTACCTCTTCAAGAGCTCACACAACTTAATCAACTATGCTAGAGCCCATAATAGCTTTTGGCTGCACACGGAAGTTTCTAGCATGAATAATCTCATGATCCCTTTGAGCCTGGGTGGCGGTCCATAGGATGATCACACGGGTACTCCGGGATATCCAAAAATACAGGCAGCACTGGGTTCTCCAGGTGCCTCAATCCACCCAGATGTGAGTTTTAGTTGCCACCTTAGGTAAACCATTAGTTAACAATCTCACATCTGTCATGAATATCTCTCAAACCCAATCCACGTCTACAAGCATAGCATAGCGATATAATAGCAAACGTAGAAGTAACTCCCAAGGGTTTGATAATAAAACAGGTAATAGGTACTACCTCATCTACTTCCCAATACCCACAGTTTAATTAGATCCTAACCATGCAATGTTTGAGGATTGATCTAATGCAATAAAAACTGGGTATGGAAGAGTATGATCAAAGTGTTACTTGCCTTGCTGATGATCCGCATAACCTAGAGATTCGAAGTAACAAGCGGCGCACTCCGGGTACTCTATCGCAAACAAACAAGCAAACAATAAGTACTTATCTAATGCACAAGTAAAACTCAAATAAAGATCTAACCAGAAAGTTCAACTTAAGAACTCCGGTTTGCAAAAGAATCAAATCGAACGAAGCAACGAAAATCAAACGGCGAAAGAAACAAGCTTCGGTTACTAATCTGGATCTAGGTCAAATTTTACAGTAGCAAAAACTCTTTTGAGTGGGTTAAACGGAAAGAGAATTTCGAGACGAAACTCTAGGCGCTTGAATCACCCGATTCCGATAAACGAGCGAAAAGTTAAACAAAAACGAAGTTCTGATCGGAAATCACGATCTGGAATAATCGCGAAAAAATCTGACGAAAAAGAAAACTGACGAACAGTTAAACGAATGGACGTTCGTTAACAGCGACAATCCGACGAACACGTTCGTTAAAGCGAATGGGTCGGTGAACATTCACTAAGTAATAAAACCGAAAAAATATAAACTGATCTGAAAAAAACGAAAACTAGGGTTTAGAGAAAAAAATAAACCGAATCAGTTTTTTTTTAAAAAAACCGGACTCGGGCGGCGGCGGCTTCGGCTACCTCGGCGACAGCTCCGGCGGGGCGGCGGGGCTCCGGCGAGGCTCGGGCGGCGGCGGGGCTCGACGGGAGGCGGCGGGCGGCAGCGCGAGCGGCGGCGGCGGCGGGTGCGGGTTGGGGCGGCGGCGGGGTGAGGAGAGGAGGCGGGGTGGGGGTATATAAGGAGGGGAGGGGTGGCGTGGAGGAGGGGGCAAGGCGGCGGCGGCGAGGCGTGCTCGAGGCGGACTCGGGCGGCGGCGGCGGCCGTGCGCGCGAGGGAGACGACACGGGGAGGTGGGCCGGCCTGGCTCGGCTGGGCCTCGGCCCGGTCGGGCGCGGGTTTTTTTTAATATTCGCCGAATCTAAAAAAATCACAGAAAAATAAATAAAAATCCAAAAATGATAAAACAAATTTTCCCCGTCTAATTAAAATAATTAGAACAAGGTGAACATTTTCTTGGCCCAAAAGTGCAGTTTTGAAAACGTGCAATTTTTTAATGCAATTAAAATTGCAAATAAAATCCGAATAAAATCCAATATTTGATTTTAATATTTTACCTCCAATATTTCAATTATTTTGGAGAAGTCATATTTTCTCCTCTCATTTATTTTAATATAAAAATATTTTTGGAGGGAAAAATAATTAAAACCAAAAATCCTCGTTTTATTATTTGATAAAAATCAAATATGAAAAACCGGGAAAATCCCCAACTCTCTCCGAGGGTTCTTGAGTTGCTTAGGATTTATCGAGGATTTGCCAAAATGCAATAAAATATGCTATGCAATGATGATCTAATGTATAACATTCCAAATTGAAAATTTGGGATGTTACAACTAATGTGCACAAGTAACGTTGCCGGCAATACTCAAATGGCTAGTCTCGACAGGCAAGTGACGCAAAATGGGCTAGGGGTTAACAATGCAATGTGCAAGGGAATATACAATGGAGGGATACCACGATACAAAGATGATATGGAGGTTACCGTCCGAGGTGATGATGAGTGGCGGTGATCTTGATGGAGATACCAAGATGATGGATACTCATCCCTAAGTAGCCGAAACACCTTAGGAAACGGAAAAACTGCGAACTCAAAATCTCAAATGTCAAATGTCAAATGGTGGTAGCGGGAATGCGGTGGTGTTTTTGCGTAAGCGCAATGGGATTGCGGAAATGCAATGATGGGTTTTGAGACGCAATGCGGAAGTCGAGGGTTAGGTGGTGAACTATACACGATGTCGGGGTTGGAAGCACGTCCCTAAGTAGCCGAAACACCTTAGGAGACACAACTCACAACACAAACAAAATTGGGTTAAGTTGGGGTGGTGGAAGTTTATGGTGGGTAAGCCTATGCAGAAGTTATGGTGGTGGTTGATGAAGAAGCAATCGTCCCTAAGTAGCCGAAACACCTTAGGAGACTTGAATCACAACTCAAACAACCTCAAATGCAAAGGGGAACAAAATTGGTTAGGTTGCGCAAGTCGGTGGTGGTTACGCGGAAGTTATGGTGGAAGCCCTAGGCAAAGATGCCAAAGTGCCAAACATTTGATGGAGTCAAATGGTCATGGTGGTATTTTTATGGGATGGGGGATGTCAATAGCTTCAAAACGAGCTAAAGAACGTCAAAAACGGACTCCGGATGAATTAGTTATGCACAAAACGGTGAAACGGGACAGGCTGAATGCCCAGGGGCCGGACATCCGGGGGTTTGGCCGGATTTCCGGGACTTGATATCCAGAACCGCGCGCCAAAATGCGCTCCATGAGACGGATGTCCGGGGCACGGGCCGGATGTCCGGGGGGCTAGATGTCCGGGGCTACGGGCCGGATGTCCGGGCTCAAAATCCGAGGATGAACTCGAGGAACTCGATTTTGGGGGCGGAAATTGATGATTTCGGGGGCAAAATTGCAGAGATTTCGTGGATGGAAAGTGGGGAAAATTGGGGAAATGCTAGATCCACTTGAAACCAAGCAAATCCATGGATCAAAATCAACAAAATATCATCAAACTAACAAATCAAAAAAAATTGGAGGCTATTTTTGGTGGGGATTTTTGAAATTGGGACAAAATCAACAAAACTAGGCTAGAAAACACAACGGGGAGGCTCCGAAATCGTGATCAACGTGGCTCATGATACCAAGATGATGTAGGGTGGAACCCTAGATGGCCGATCTTTCACGAAAGGAGCGGATCCCTATGAAGAACGCGATGAACACGAGGGGAAACACGAGGGAAAACACGAGGGGAACACGAGAGAAATCACTCAACCAACAAGAATAGATCACACATGCGCTAGACCCATGAACACAAAGGTGAGATACAAGATCCAAAGTCAACAAAGGACGATACAAAGGTAACCGGTTCTTCTCCGTGAGGAGGTCTTGATGGGGGCCACCCAAGAGGGGGTCTTTAATCCAAGGTGATCTTCTCTGAAGAGGGGCTGCAGTCTCTCTCGAGGAGGAGATTCGTAATGGATGAGCAAAGCTCTATCTCACATATGAGCTAATCCTTTGCTAACCCTAACTAGGAGGAGGTGGGGGAGTATATATAGTCTAAGGGACGAAGGGGACATGGGCCTCGGCCCAGATGCGTTGCACACAGGTAGGCAGGGGTCGGATGTCCGGGCGTCGGGCCGGATGTCCGGGCCTTCGCGAGGTGCCGGATGTCCGGGCTAGCGGGCCGGATGTCCGGGCTGGAGTGGCCGGTCTCGGAGCTCTCTGGATAGGCGGGGTCCGGATGTCCGGCGGCTCAGGAAGAGCCGGATGTCCGGGCCTCTGGCCGGATGTCCGGGCTGACGGGGTTCAACTTCGGGTGCGTTCTGTGATGGGTGCCGGATTTCCGTGGGTCGGGCCGGATGTCCGGGGCCTGTAGCAGCTGTCTCTTCTTCCTTCTCCTTCCTTTGCTTCTGCGCACGCTTGGCCTTGGTCCTTGGGTTCTCCATGGTCTCCTTGGGTGTACCTTAGTATGAACAAGGTCCGCGCTTGAAGTAGCATCCATGTCTTGCATGCGAAAAGGGAAGATTCGGAAAGGAGAGAGTTCACCTTAGGTCCAATGGCGTAGGCTCGAGTGTAGATGGGGATGATCGTCGGATGCTCCGCATCAGACAGTCTGATCCTTATGCTGTGAGGAGGAGGAGGGCAGTTGATTATAGGTTTCGCACAAAGGAACATCAAGACTTTTATGAAACTATTTTGCTTGACAAGAAGCCCATTGTCTGTGACATGAGGATCGGTGGATTGGGAATACATCAAGGAAGAAGAAGATCATTTTCCAGGAGTTTATGACAGCTTCAAGGCATGTGGAGTTGACAAATTTTTTGGGCAGAAGATCACCAAATGGAATGATGAGCTGATCATGCAGTTTTACTCCACTGCCCACTTCTATCCAGATGAGAGGATAGTTTGGATGCCAGAAGGTACTAGGTACCAATCCACAGTCGAGGAGTGGGCCAAGCTGATAAATGCCCCTGAAGAACATGAAGATGACTTGGATGTGTATGCCACCAAGAAGAAGGACCACAACACTATGGCAAACATGTACAAGGAGATCCCAGATACGGCTTTGGAGACTCACAAGCTTGGATCAGTACATTACTTGTTGTCTGGTCTGCCTACCATCAACACAATCCTTAGGCACACTCTGCTACCCAAGTTAGGAGATCACAAGATGATCAGAGGGCATTCTATCAACCTGCTACAGCTTTTTGATGTCCCTCAGAAGTTCAAGGTTATGAGTTTGATTGTAGAGACAATCAAGAGGACTGCTCCTGACCAGAAGAGAAGCTGTGAGTATGCTCCACACATTCAGGAGCTCATCAACTCCAAGATGGGCACATGAACATATCTGTTGGATAAGGAGCATCTACCCTTATATCCTGATTTTGAAGATAATATTGTTGTGATGAATGAGGAAGACCCCACATTTGAGCAAGCATAGGAGAAGAGAGCCAAAGCAAAGGCTGAGAAAGCTGCCAAGATGCCAAGTGTTGAAGAGGCATCGCAAGTTTTCCAGAAGAGCAAGCAAGATCAACTTGCATACCTGATCCAGTCGACACTGAGGATTGAGAAGGGCTTGGCCACCCTGACTCAAAACCAGGAGAGCTTGGAGAGGCTCATAGAAACCAAATTTTATGATCTTGATCTGAAGGTAACTGAGATCCAAATAGCAGTTGAGCAGCTTCAGGAGGAAGCAGAAGAGAAGAGAGGCAAGGCAACTACTGATGCATTTGAGCGAGTACCTAGAGGACAGAGGTCTGCTGCAGTGCCAGTGACAGATTCTAGAGCTACAGCATCAACACCAGCAGCTACAGCTCCAGTGCCACCTCCAGCAGCCACTCCACCAGCTCCAACTACATCAACTGATGCCTTCGTCCTTGGAGTTCTCGCTACACCACCTCCCGAAGACCAAGCCTGAGAGACACATAGCACTATTCATATTTGAACTTTTTGGTAACTTGTTGCCAAAGGGGGAGAAATATGTATAGATCATAGGCTTCGAGAGAGTGTTTTTCTTCTTTGCCTTTGGTCAAACTTTTTATTGTGTGAGATACTTATTTGATCATGTGTTTGATCATTTGCTACCATAATGCTTGTTTGGATGATATTATCCTTTATATCTCATATATGATCATTCACTTGCTTGGTGATGAGTGCATGCTTTCAATTTCTATCATTTTGAGCGCTCCACCAAGATGTATGTGACATGGAAGAGTAACCCATGATCCTAATCGATTGTGCATTTGCATTCAAAAGCAAATTTTAAATAATGCACAAATTTAGGGGGAGCTCTTGCTTATCACATACTTCTCAAAGCGATGATGTTTTTCAATCTTATTATCATTTGTCGAAGCTTTGATCTATATGTTGTCATCAATTACCAAAAAGGGGGAGATTGAAAAGTGCAACTATCCCTGGGTGGTTTTGGTAATTACTAACAACATATAGCTCATTGAGCTAATGCTATTTCAAGATAAATATTTCAGGAAAGCTCAATGATTGGCATGGCATGGATTAGGAATGTGGACCCCTCAAAATGATAAGGACACATGTTGGCACAAGATCAAGACTCTACATTCTACTTTTAGTGATCCAAGATCACATTGAGTCCATAGGAAAAGCCAATACTATTAAAAGGGGATGAGGTGTTGCTTAATGAGTTACTTGCTCAAAGTGCTTAGTGATATGCTCCAAAACCCTCAACTACTTTCTCATATCCACATATGTCCCTAACCAAAAGTCAAACTCGGCCCCACCGAAATTTCCTATCCGGCACCACCGAGTTCACTTGACATAGCCACTGCCACAAACCCTAGTCACTTCGGTCTCACTGATAAGGATCTCGGTATCACCGAGATGGGATTGCAACCTCTCTGTTTCCCTTCGTAATGTTTCAGTCTAACCGAGATGAGCGATCGGTCCCACCGAGATTGCAATGCAAACTCTCTGTTTCCCCTTCGTAACGTTTCGGTCTAACTGAGATGAGCGAATCTGTCCCACCGAGTTTGCCTGACCAACTCTCTGTTTGCTTATTACCAAAATCGGTCCCACCGAGTTTGTGTAATCGGTCTCACCGAGATTACGTTATGCCCTAACCCTGATGAAATCGGTCCCACCGAGTTGACATGTCAGTCCCATCGAAATGCCTAACGGTCACATTATAAACTGAATCGGTCTGACCGAGTTTTCTGATTCGGTCCCACCGAGTTTGGTGATTTGTGTGTAACAGTTAGATTTTGTGTGGAGGCTATATATACCCCTCCACCCACTCTTCATTTGTGAGGAGAGCTATCAGAACATGCCTACACTTCCAACACACATTTTCTGAGAGAGAACCACCTACACTTGTGTTGAGGTCAAAATATTCCATTCCAACCACATAAATATTGATCTCTAGCCTTCCCCAAGTTGCTTTACACTCAAACCCTCTTTCCACCAAATCCAATCCTATGAGAGAGAGCTGAGTGTTGGGAGACTATCATTTGAAGCACAAGAGCAAGGAGTTCGTCATCAACACACCATCTATTACCTTTTGGAGAGTGGTGTCTCCTAGATTGGATAGGTGTCACTTGGGAGCCTCCGTCAACATTGTGGAGTTGAACCAAGGAGTTTGTACGGGCAAGGAGATCGCCTACTTCGTGAAGATCTACCCTAGTGAGGCAAGTCCTTCGTGGGCGATGGCCATGGTGGGATAGACAAGGTTGCTTCTTCGTGGACCCTTAGTGGGTGGAGCCCTCCGTGGACTCGCGCAACCGTTACCCTTCGTGGGTTGAAGTCTCCATCAACGTGGATGTACGATAGCACCACCTATCGGAACCACGGATAAAAAATCTCCGTGTCTTCATTGCGTTTGCTCCGTCGAAACTCCTCCCTTTATCAAGCTGCTATACTCTTAGAATTGCATGTGTAGGTTGATTACTTGAATTGTGCTAAGTTGCTAAAATCTGCCAAGACTTAAAATTGGGAAAAGGCTAGATTTTTATTTGGTCAAGTAGTCTAATCACCCACCTCTAGACATACTTTCGATCCTACAACTAGTCGTGTCTTGAGCAAATACAGAGTTGTACGGTGAGCCCGTGACTGTATAATAACCACAAAACGTAAATGGTGACCATAATGAGTGGATTCTGAAGTCCAATGTATGTATCGTGCTTTTGCTTCAAATACAATGATCGTCATTGTATATACCGCGAGAGAAAGATGAAACATGCGTGAATGTGCTGGGGGCGTACTTTTAGAGGACCTGTAGATAGTTTGTGTGCGTAAGTGAAAGGGGCGTAGAGGGGGTGTATGCGATGGATAGAGAGATGCTCTTCATTTCTCTTTATTATGACTAACTTTATATATAGTATAAAAATATATAAATTCACAGTGCGGAATAAATATCATTGTGGGCACCATGCAATGCAAATTAACGTTCATACTCCTCCATATAACTTTGTAATGTTGTATATATGTAGAAATGTTAAAATAATTTTTTGCCACACTTTATTCAAAAGGAATGTTGTATGCGAAATAAACGTGAAGAGAGGGCTTTTTAGATCAATGTGGTACGTGATGTAACATGTGTGAATGTGTAGTTGATGTATTTGGCAGGGCCTGGAGAGGTATGTGTGTGTATTACGTATTCGAGAGAGGCATGAATAGAGGGGCCGGCGGGGGGAGGGCGCGTGGGAGAGATAGCACGACAAATGAGAGAGGCCTAGAGGGAGAGAGACGAATATGATGTCATGACGAGAGATTCCCTTGAGTGTGTATATGCAAGGGGGAGGGGATAGAGGCATGAGGAGATTTTTTTTGTGTGGTGTCTATGTTGGTATGTGTGGGTGTGAGAAGATAATGAGACCTGGGGGAAGAGGGTGTGTCGCCGCGTGAGGTCTGGTGGGCCGAGGTGAGGCCCTCGGTTCGGTTCCGTCCTGCGCCACATTGGTCGGCCCGTGACGCATTTAGGGAGACCCATGGATGACTAGTCATACAAGACAAAGATAGAAGAATTGAGAAGGACTATGTGTCCACTGACAAAGCCGGCTAGGGTTTGTAACCCTAGGTCCTCGGACTAAGGTAACCCCTTCATCCAACCTAACTTTAAGGGGCATCCTACATAATGCTCTGCTAGAATCATACTCGTCGATTAGGAAGAGAGGTGTGAGACAATGCGTGAGAGACATGCCTAAAGATAATGTGCGTACATGAGACACGTAGGCAGGTCTATGAATATAGAAATGGGTCGATGGGGATTGTGCGTGTGTATGCTTGTGAGAGGAAGAGTGCTTGTGATAAAGGTTAGTGAAAACAGTCGTAAATGGTTACGAGATGGAGGGAGGGTTATATTGAGAGCATGTCTACGAGAAAGACACCTTGGGAGAGAGTGTGTGAGCATGTGTGAGAGACCACCGATGGAGAGTGAAACTACACGTAAAAGACAGATGTACACATTGATTAAAGATATAAATTGTATCCAAATATTAGGATGGGATCATGATATTTGCAATTCGCGTAAGGAACGGTCATTGATCCATCAGACATCTAGATTCTATCAAATTTGAGCATGTCTATGTTATTATACGACATAATTGATCCACGTAGTTAGTATTTTGAACTCCAGACAATGCATCGCTTTAGCAATCGAATATAAACATGAGTATAGTTCATGTTGTGTGTGTAAAGCACATTATACATATGGAAGTTACACAATGAACATTATAAATAGCTATCTATGAACTAGCATACATTTGAATTCAACTTAAGGTGGTTTAAAAAATTCGAATTCAACATGAAGTCCATTCAATTATTTGAATTCGATATCATGGCATTTGTAAATCATACCTAAATTATGGGGGTACCAATATTTGCTCTGCTTTTGTACATAATAGCATATATAGTCATGTACAAAATAGATTCAAATTTAGCTCCTCCATTCCAAAATAATCGTAGTTATAGGATTTTCAAGTGTCAAAATTGCAAAAAGAAGTGGATAATTTAATGAGATTTTCAAACATACAAGGTCAAATTTAACGTTGTCTATTTAGGTCAATCCTCAAAGTTCAAGAGTACTCTAAACATGAATGCTTCAGTTTCAAAATTTTGAACGAAGCGCCAAAAGAGCCTCTACTCGCCCGAAACCACGTGAGACCAATGTTTGGTAGTAGAAGGAAATTACTTTTCTAACTACGACCCGTGAAACCTACCGGCCCGACGTCCAAAGGTCTAAACCGTGGTAGGTTTGTAGCTTCATCTAGACTCCACGCAACCACCTCCGAAAAACATTCATACACAATGGCCGCCTAAGCACACATGCGCATGGCCGAAATCGCTCCCGCCCACTATTTGGGACACTTGGGATTACCATCCTACCCCCGACCCACAGTAGGTCTGAAATTTAAGAGGGGGCAAACTTTGTACTTTCCCCAAATTTCAAACAAGCGCGTCCCATCTGTTCAAAAAAGCCAAAAACAAGCACGTCCCAAACCGAAACATGGTTCTCCCTTAGCTCCCCCCCACCCCCCCCCCCCCGCGTCTGATTCCCCATTCATACTCCGTGGGCGCCAAAACTACCTCTTCACCAGCCGCGAAACCCCGGCGTCCTCCGTCCGCCACCCCATCCCACCCATCAACCGCCGCCCTCCTCCATCATGTCGGAGCCGATACCCCGACGTCGTCGTCCACCGCAACCTCAACCGCAACGCCCTCCATGGCTAGTAGTTAAAGCCGAGGCCGAGTTGTCTGTACCCGCGCCAGTTCAACCACGCCGTCCTGCGCCTCACCGCTGCCGCTCCAACTTCGCCACCGTCCACCGCACCAGAGTTGTTCCTTCTACGCCATCCTTCGCCGCCTCGGATCTGCTTCCCCTCCGCCGACATATTGCCACGGCAACACAGTCAACAATTTGGCCAAGGGTTCGTCCAAGGCTGCACCCTGCTCCAAAACATCGGTTCCCCCAGCAAAAATAAGAAAATCGCCGCGACATATGAAGGACACAACACTGGCAACCGGAAATGGTACTCCTCTTCCCTTATTCGTGCAAATCTTACGTGTCTGCTTGCACGGTATTCATCCCACAGAAGACAATAGTTGGTCGCTTCTTCTTGATACTAGATGTTCCTAGTAACTCGCGATGCACAAGGTTTCTCCTCATATACTATTTCAACTTAGCTAGAGGTCCGTCACCCCCCTGGATTTCAATTCCTGGTCAGTTGATTCCCAATTAACGGAAGCATTCTCCAACGTAACAGGCGCTAGTCCACCGATTACGCCAAGGAAGCAGCGCCTCGGTGTTTATCTTACGGGCGTGTGGGGCCTAGAGCTGTTGGCGCCTGATCTGGAGGTCGGCCAGGATTAAAGAGATGGCCTAAGGGTGCTGCCAAGCACGGCGGTGGTGTGAGGTCGACGGGAGGGTGGGGCGGCGGAGGCAGGGATCTGGGCCGTTGGTCGCTGGCGGTTTGAGAAAGATCGTCAACAGTGATTGGCGGGAGGTAGACGAAGGACATCTGCCCATTCCTTATAGATCGGACGGTTCATAAAAAATCGACTGACCTATTTATTTTCAGTCGACTGTTAATTTGATAGGACCACATGTGGTGGTGTGCTGGAGGAGTACCTGCATTTCCCAGCCATCCCTGTGCTCCTATATTACACAATCATACGGAGTAGAATCTAATTTTGTTTGCCATGCAATGTTGTAGAGCTATCATATGTCTCCTGTCATTTATTTTTCAGCCACCTGCTATCTGCTACTTTTACAGTGCACTAGTTCTGCACACACTTCACCCATACTCTCACTATTGTGTTTTTATGCAAGGGTATTTCAGACTCTGCTGCCTTGATAGAAGCAGAAAAGAAAAGAGAGAAGTCACTTCAGCGTGGTACGCGGCTAGGCCAGACATGTTTCAGCATTTTAAGGGGTGCAGTGTCAGCAGATGGAGACGGTAAACGTAGCTCTGGAGTTGATGACCTCGCTCACGATGAACCACCATCCCATGTGCTTGCTTTAACTTCGCGGTGTCACATGTGGTTGCATGTTGCATATGGTGTCTAGCTTGTATTCGAAAGGCCGAAGTCGGTCTTTATTAAGATAAGGAAAGATATTTTTTACATGAACCACCATCCCGGGAGCACCAGAAAACAAATAGCTAGTCAGGGCACTAGCAGAGCCAGTGACAAGCCCAGCACAGACAGGCATCACCTGGAAGCCAACTAAAAAGCCACGATGGTGGCGAAGCAGCCCGCCTCCCACCAGGCTCTCAGGTCCTCGATGATCATGCTCACCACTCCAGCCGGATGTCTAGCTTGTATTGCTTCCAATTTGGTTAAATTGCATCTGCTTAGCTTAAACATTATACCTTTGAATATGACATGCCTTCCTGTTTTGGTACATACTAGTGCATTTGTCTATTAACCATGTTCTTACATCAAACTAATGTTCTTGTGTATCCCTCATCAATCACTTATGATGAGACAGTCACCCCCGTGGGTTACTTTGAGAAAATATCCTCTTTTGAAGAATGCAGTGTTAGCCTCCCCACATGATTCTCAAGAAACAGCAAGGCTAGATGAAGATAGTGAACGTAGCTCTGTAGTTGATGACCGCATTTCCCCTACACCAGCATCACAGGTACTTTTCTCTAACTTGGCAGCGTGATATGTGGTGGCATGTTGCATATGGTGTCTAGACTATAATTCTTCCAATCTGGTTAAATTGCATGTGCTATTCTGCTTAGTTTATACATTATACCTGTTAATGTGACATGCCTTCCTGTTTTTAGTACATAGTACATCTGTCTATTAAGCATGTCCTTACATAAAACTATTGTTTTTTTGTATCCCGCATGAATCAATATGACGAGACACCTTTAGTATATGCAGTGTGATATTAGTTGCATCTTTCATATGATTTATAGCATTCGCTGCTTCTAATTTGTTGAAACGCCATTTATGATGGGACGCTTTTAACTTGGCAGAGTCATATTGGTTGCATCTTTCATGTGGTGTCTAGCTTGCATTGCTTCTTATTTGTTGAAATGGCTTCTGCTTAGTTTACACAAACAGTTGTGAATATGCCATGCCGTCCTGTTTTTCATACATATTCCATCCTGGTATCATGTGTTTGCCTTACATCAAAGTAGCGATTGTTAGTACCATGCACGAATGAGTTCTAAAGAGTGAATTTTATTGCTTTTTCTTGTCGGTTCTACTTGACAATTCAAAATCAATAAAGCGGAAGGAAAGTAGCAAGGCAGCGGCTATAGGTGCTCCTTCCAAACGGAGGGCCTCTACAGATTCTACTCCGCCACCCCCCCTAAGAAGATTTGCAAGACAACACATGCATCGACACTCAACATAGCTGTGTTGATGATGAGCACGTCTCCCCTAGTGCACCATCACAGGTGCTCCCTCTAACTTGGCACTATTATATGTGGTTGCATGTTATGTATGATGTCTAGCTTGTATTGCTTCTAATTTTGTTGAATTCCATCTGCTTACTTTACACATTGTACTTGTGAATAAGACACGTGTTCCTGTTTCTAGAACATACAATATCTGTCTATCACACCATGTTCTTACATCAAAGTACTACTATTGTGTAACCTGCAACAATCACTTATCATAAGACATGTTTGACTTGGGAGTGTGATATAGGTTACATCTCGCATTCTTTTCAAGCTTGTACTACGTCTAATTTGTTGAAACGGCACTTATGACGAGATAGTTTTAACTTGGTAGAGTGATATTCGTTGCATCTTTCATATGGTGTCTAGCTTTCATTGCTTCTAATTTGTTGAAATGCATCCTCCTTAGTTTAGACATCATAAGCTGTGAATATGCAATGGCACTAATGACGAGAGACCTTTAACTTGGTAGTGTGATGTTGTTTGCATCTTGCATATGATTTATTTCTTGTACTGCTTCACATTTGTTTAAACGCCATTTATGACGAGACATTGTTAACTTGGCAGAGCGATATTTGTAGCATCTTTCATATGGTGTCTACCTTCCATTGCATTGCTTCTAATTTAGTGAAATGTCTTCTGCTTAGTTTACACATCATAGTTCTGGTTATCTCATGTCGTCCTGTTTTTCGTACATATTACATCCTCCTATCATGTGGTTGTCTAACATCAAAGTTCAGTTTGTCTGTATCACGCATCAATTTGTTCTGAAGAACTAAATTTTTATTCATTTTTCTTGTCGGCTTGACTTAACATGGCATAGAGAAAGAGGAAGGAACACATAATGACAGGGAAAAGGAAGCGGAAGAATCCTACAGATTCTGCTGGTACTGATGGTGCAATAGAAGGTCAAAGTCCAGTGGAAAATTGTACAAACAGGGTATCCTGTGCTACGCAAGCTGCAGAAGAAGCCAAACAGAATCCAATACCTGCCACCAAACAAGCAGAGACAGCCCTAGTTGTTGCAACACCTTCCACAGTACCACCAGCTGCACGAGTTACTCGTTGGTCAACTCAGCTAGCAGCACGTTCCCAAGCTCCCTTGCCACCTGACACTACTTCCGAAGCACTCTTGACACAAGACGAGCTGGCAAGATCAGATGAACTTTGTGAGCTTCAACAGCAAGAAGGTAGTTGCTGGAGTCAAGTTACAGTTGCATTCTTCTTTATATGTAGTCTCACAGTTTGATGTACACTAACACTTCCTATGTTCGTTGTTGGACTAGCACCTAGGCTCAAAGGGAAACAAACATCAGGGATAATGCTCAATAGGTTAACTAAATCTAGAGGAGGAAGAATGGAGATCCGTTTTGAGGCAGGTTTAAAAAGGCCACGTGATGCTACAGAGCCAGCCAAGTCAGTATCAGAGGCAGCGGTTTCTGTTAGGTGTCATGTACGTATCCTCCCAACATGGATTCGGTACAGGAATGACAAAGACGAAACCTAGTTCAACACCTTCCTCGACCATTTATATGTAAGTATGGTTATGTATGGAAACTAGTAATATCGTCTTGCTGTGTCCCATACTTTCTAGGTTGCTGATAATGAGACTCCCATAATTTTCAACAGATGAGGTTCAAGTTGGATAGCCAAGATGATGCAGCCAGACAAGCTTGCACCCATGTTTTCAAGTCTGCTCTGTGACAGTATTGGTATAACTTGAGGAAAACTCACTTTGAAGGCAAGGCTAACAGTAAACTTGCCCAAACATCTCCAGTGGAAAATATATGGGATGAAGACTGGAGAGGCCTCGTTAAACACTGGTCTGATCCAAAGTATCAGGTACATTATATATATGTGATCAGATCACATGTTGAAGTCCTATTTACGCATGTGCCTCACAAATCTATCTTCTTGTAGATGAACTGTTCAAAGAACAAGGCCAACCATACGAAAGTGAAATTCCAACAGACGACAGGATCTCGTAGCTATATTGCACACTGTGAGGCTCTTGTAATTAGCTGCGGTTTCACTCTTTTCGATGTACCATATTATCAGATGTATATTGACTTGTTCCAAATGCATAGGAAAGCCCGCAAGGACCAAAAAGTACCTGAACCAAATGTTGTGGAAATCTTCAAGGACTGTCACACCAGCAAGACGAAGGGCATGACTACACCAGTCAAAGCCGTTGTTGTAAGTCCTTAATCCTCATGCCTTTTAACTACTAGTTACTCTGACTTGTGCCTTGAACTGCATGGTTTGCAGCCAATGTCTATTACTCTTTTCAAATTTATACACAATTGTCTTAGCGTATCATTGCACCTTACAAGGTTTAAAAGAGAGGAGTGATGTTCCTTTGATCTTGATCTGTAATCTAGTTCCGTGCTGGACTTGCCCACACAATGTTACAATTTCCTGTTTATCTGTTCTCAGTTGTTTTGTGATATGAATGATGTCATACTATGCTTACTGTATTATAAACTTTGTCTCTTTATCCTTAGCTGTCAATACAATGTGAAGAAATAGACAATACATTAGCCATGATACATGGTCATATGTTTGGAACCTGGTTTATTATGTACTTTGTAGTAAAATATAACTAATATTTTACATGGGTTCACCAGAATAAGTTCTGTATATAGACCAAAGCTATTTTGTTTGGTTTTGTTGCCTCCTTAATATCTTCTGTTCTGGTACTACAAATGTAAAAACTCAACTTTTCATCAAGCCATGGAAAAAATGGTGGAACCGCCACCTTCTGAAGGTGGCGAGGCAACTATAACCGCAATGTCAGCTCTTGCTGCAGTGGGTCAGTACCTATCCACTAACAGTGCCAAAAGCACGTTACTGTGTAATACTGGGTTGGTTGTTAAGGCAATCTCGTCCAAACTACCTCATGATCAAGATATGCAAGCTCAAAACAATGTTATATCTGCGCTCCAGACACAAGTCTATTCCCTAACAGAGACCCTTTGTGAAACAAGGGCATGCATTGTTCAATGTCGTCAAGATATGCATGGTTTTGAAACCAAACTATCAGACGTATGCTATGTTGTTCAGGAGCCTAGGAGAAATGAAGGCGAAGGTTATGGTGCTCCATCGGACAATACAACATGAAAACGTAACAATCAGGTCAAATGAACTGAGCGTCTGAACTTCTGGTGGTGCATTTATCTGCCAGACTGTTAACTTTTATGCCAACCTTTTGTTTTATAGTTGTAATTTGTTTTGTTGCGATACAAAATTTGTTCTTAACGGGCAGCCACCGGCTGAAGAAAACAGCAAGCCATTTTTGTATGGTGTAGGGTGTTCCCTATATTTGCACTGGTGGCGATCTTTGGTGCCCAGTGGATGTAATCTATGCAATCGCCTTAATAGCCTAGCGTTAGTTTCGGGCTTATTTATTTCCTAGTCTACTTTTTCCCTGGCTTGCTAGTGGCCGCAACAACCATGGACCATATACGGACCGTCGTAACCTTGACCCTGCTACAGGCCGTAGGATCCATGGGCCTCCTACGGGCCGTCGATAAATGGGCCTCCAACAGGGCCGTAGAATTGGTGGGCCTTGGGCCGTCAGATAAATTGTTCTACATGGGTTGTAAACGGGCGTAATTGGTATCGGCCCAGCACGGTAACGGGCCGCTAACAGGCCGGAGGACAGCAAAGGCTTAATTCTGTCACATCATAACGGGTCGTTAATGGGCCAGAATATAGGACGGGCTGGAAACGGCGCAACGGGTTAACAGGCCACAAACGGCCGACTCTGGCCACGGGCCAAATTTGGCCCATTAGGGGAACAGGCCAGTAACGGGTCAGAAGTAATTAAGGGCCGGAAAGGAGCCCAATAACGTATGGGCCGTCATTAGGCCGAAAGCTAAGACGGACTAGAAACAGCCCATGAAATTTACTGTTCATTATGGGCTAGAGTCACTCTGGGCCTCTAAAGGGCCTAAAGATACGAAAGGCCTCATATGGGCTGAAAGATGTCCTAGTCCATACATGGGCCGAAAGTGAAACGGGCTGGTGTTATATTCGACGGCCCACATGACATTGTTGGGCCGATTTCGGGTAGGCCCTAACGGGCCGTGAGTTACCGGGCCATAAAATGGGCTATTTGCGAAGAGACCGTTGACAGGCTTTTCATGGGCCAGCCCGCAAACTTTTGACCAAGTCAAACGGGCCGGCCTTTGTAAGCTAAATGGGCCAGTGGTGGGCCGTCGCACGTGTCGACATATCATAGGCGCCTATCTGACCCACTGACAAGCTGACACGTGTTTCCTCCGGCCAATCAGAATTTTACACGTGGAAAATTCCCATTGGCCCGGCCTGTTAACGGGTTATCGGATCCAAAACCGGACCCGATAGCTTAACGGCGATCCATTATGGTGGATGTCACGTGTCGGTCGCCCTTGACGAAAGCACTTCTGTGATGCACGATTTATCGTCATGGAAGTGGACACTTACCTGATGATAATTTTGGTAATGTCATGGAACACTTCTACGACAGCACAGGTATTACTATCTTGATTCTGTCATAAAATCGTCATGGATGTACATGCATGACAGAAAACGTGACCTACTGTGACAAACACGTATCGTCACGGAAGTGTTTTTTTGTAGTGTATGGACCACCATGGAGATTGTGGTTAAAATGATGGAGGTGATGGAGACGATAACGGTGATGATAGTTCCCCCGCGGCGCTCTGGCGCCGATGGAAGAGAAGGGGAGAGAGGGGACATCTTTTTTCTTCTTTGGCCTCCCATTTAAGTGGGAGAAGTTTCACCTCTAGTCCATGGTGTTCATGGCCCCTGAAGGGCAAGAGAACCCTCCGAGATTGGATCTTTTTCTAGATTCTGAAATCTAAGTCATGTCACCGTTTTATCGATCACGAGAGTTCTGACTCTGTAAAAGCTAGGAAAAAAGGTAGTGGCAAAAGTTCTGGAGTAAGCCTGAGGCAAAAAGGCGCGTCAACCGACCTACGAGCTGGCGACACGGTAGGAGGTTGCCACCCTGTAACGCCCACGATGCGGCTATATCTCCCACGTGTCGAGGCACGACTTAGAGGCATAACCGCATTGTAGGTATTGTCGCAAGAAGGGTCATGTTCACACAATCCCATGTAATGAACAAGAATGGGATAACGAGAGTTGGCTTACAATCGCCACTTCACACAATACATAAATTAATTCATACATCATCCAAAATCCACACATAGACCGACTACGGTCAAATCCAAAAGAAACTAAGATAACCCCAAATGCTAGATCCCCGATCGTCCCAACTGGGCTCCACTACTGATCATCAGGAAACGAAACATAGTAACGACCACGTTCCTCGTCGAACTCCCACTTGAGCTCGGTTGCGTCACCTGCACTGGCATCGTCGGCACCTGCAACTGTTTTGGTAGAATTTGTGAGTCACGAGGACTCGGCAATCTCACACCCGCGAGATCAAGACTATTTAAGCTTGTAGGAGAATGGGGTAATGAGGTGGAGCTGCAGCAAGCACTAAGCATATATGGTGGCTAACATACGCAAATGAGAGCGAGAAGAGAAGCAACGCAACGGTCGCGAAGCTAGAAATGATCAAGAAGTGATCCTGAAACTACTTACGTTCATGCATAACTCAAACCGTGTTCACTTCCCAGACTCCGCCGAAAAGAGACCATCACGGTTACACACGCGGTTGGTGCGTTTTAATTAAGTCAAGTGTCAAGTTCTCTACAACCGGACATTAACAAATTCCCATCTGCCTCATAACCGTGGGCACGGCTTTCGAAAGATAATACCCTGCAGGGGTGTCCCAACTTAGCCCATTAAAAGCTTTCACGGTCAACGAAGGATAAACCTTCTCCCAGGAAGACCCGATCAGTCTCGGAATCCCGGTTTACAAGACATTTCGACAATGGTAAAACAAGACCAGCAAAGCCACCGATGTGCCGACAAATCCCGATAGGAGCTGCACATATCTCGTTCTCAGGGCACAACGGATGAGACATCCTACGAGTAAAACCAGGCCTCAAGTTTCCCCGAGGTGGCCCCGCAGTCTACTCGGTTCGGACCAACACTCGAAGGAGCACTAGCCCGGGGGGGTTAAAATAAAGATGACCCTCGGGCTCGTGAAAACCCAAGGGAAAAAGGCTTAGGTGGCAAATGGTAAAACCAAGGTTGGGCCTTGCTGGAGGAGTTTTATTCAAGGCGAACTGTCAAGGGGGTCCCATAAATCACCCGACCGCGTAAGGAACGCAAACTCAAGGAACATAATACCGGTATGACGGAAACTAGGGCGGCAAGAGTGGAACAAAACACCAGGCATAAGGCCGAGCCTTCCACCCTTTACCAAATATATAGATGCATTAATTAAATAAGAGATATTGTGATATTCCAAAATATCCATGTTCCAACATGGAACCAACTTCAACTTCACCTGCAACTAGCAACGCTATAAGAAGGGCTGAGCAAAAGCGGTAACTTAGCCAAACAACGGTTTGCTAGGAAAGGATGGTTAGAGGCTTGACATGGCAATATGGGAGGCATGATATCGCAAGTGGTAGGTAGCGCAGCATAGCAATAGAGCGAACAACTAGCAAAGCAAAGATAGAAGTGATTTCGAGGGTATGGTCATCTTGCCTGCAAGGTTCTCAGAGTTGTCGAAAGCTTGATCCTCGTAAGCGTACTCAACAGGTTCCTCGTTCACGAACTCATCTCCCGGCTCTACCCACAGCAAGAACACAAGCAATGGAACCACAATCAATCACGGGAAATGCACAAGCAACATGATGCAATACATGCATGATATGCGAGATATGATATGCGATGCATATGCGTGCTCCGGAAGAAAAAGGATGAACAAGGCAGTAACTTGGCAAACCAAGAATGCCACTGGAAATATGAGATGATTTCGATCGAAATCGATATAAAGATCACCGGAAACGGATGCACGGTTTGCAAATGGCAAGCAAAACAAGAATGACACGATTCTGCGATTAACAGCATGATAGCACTTAGAATACATCAAGTAACTATGCTACAGCACTCCAACATAGCAACAAAGCATATGGCAGTGATCTACAGACGATGCTTGACAAAAGATGAACACTGAGCTACGGCTAGATCACAATATAACAGGTTCAAACAAGCATGGAAAAAATGCAAAAGATATCAGCTTCCCAGACTTGGTGAAAATACTGGACATGGCTGAAACAGCATCAGGTAGCAATGTTCAGAGCAAGCAATAAACATGCTACAGGAACTTAACATAGCAAAACAAGGCATGGCATGAGTCTACTAAAAGCATAGAACATAAGTCCCTTACTGACCATGAGCCAAAAAGGTACAGAAGATATGATGGCACCCATGTAAACATAGCAATTTTCGTTAACAGGTTCCAGACTTAGCAGAAAACAGAGCATGGCATTCACAGCAGTATGAAGGCATCTTTGTGAGCTTGATTCACTCATCACAAAGAAATGCATGACAAAACAAGCATACCTACAGCAAGATGGCATGTTTATGAAGCTATCCATGGCAAGAGCAAGTTCATAGCATGTATGGAGCATCTACAACGACCTTGGCAAAATTGAATATCATGTTAACACTGCCAGAAATATTTTATAGCAAAAGTAGAGCAATATTAAGACATGCTAGGGCACTCCATAATTGCAACCCGTGACATGGATGGATAGAGCATAACCATATCTACAAAACATCCTTACTGAAGTACCTCAAAATAAGCATGGATCTCACTGTAGTATCAAGTTTACAGGGCATAAAAATAACAGCAGACAAAGACTTGGCAAAATTCCAAGTCCCTGAAAACAGAAACATCACAAAGCCTAGTTTGCATGCTTGTGATAGTCACCACATAGATCACCAAAATACATGGCATACACCTCTGTAAAGATGGCATGGCATAGATCAAAACACAAGTAGAGCTCATACTCATAAGATGCACACATCAAATGCAACAAAAATAACAAAACACCAAGTTCTGATAAGTAACAGCAGTAAACATCATATAGCACTCTTGCATCAGAGATTTGAGCATCAAGATGAACTCAAACGAGCATGTCACACTGGAACAAAATGAAGATCATCTCGTAATGAACATTTCGATATATTACACGCACGAAACGGAGCTATGTGCACGGAATTATGATGCAGAGAACATGGCAACAGAATGATAAAGTTTGGGGACTTGGGAAAATTCGAGAGGGGGGAAAAGTCAACCTCCGGACAGATCTGGATCGGGCCGGCTCGAGGCTCGCCGGGACTCACCGGAGAAGGAGGGGAAGAGGGCGGCCGGAGGCAGAGGAGCTCGCCGGGGTCGGGGCCGGCCGGAGTTGCGGGGACGAGGGCGGAGGAGCACGGGGCCGCGAGGGCCGGCGACGTCCTCGGCGTCGGGGAGAGGCGGCGTCCGGAGCGGCGGGCGGCGGCGGACGGCGGCGCCGGCGTGGAGGCGTGGGCGGCCGGGCGCGGGAGGCGGCGGCCACCGCGTGGGCGGCGCTGGAGACGGGCGGCGGGGGAGGCGCACGGGCTCGGGGGCCGGCCGTGGGCCTCGCGGGCCTGCGGGCGGCGGCGGACGGCGGCTGCCACGTGGCGGCTCCCGGTTGGTCGGGCACGGCGGCGGGATTCGTCCGGCGCCGGGCGGACGTGTCCGGCGCGCGGAGGGAGCGGGGCTAGGGTTTCGGGACCCGGAATTTCGGAGGGGTGCACATATTTATAGCTAGAGGGAGCTAGGAGACTCCAAATGGAGTGCGGTTTTCACCCACACGATCGTGATCGAACGTCCGAGAGCATGGAGGTGACTTAGATGGGTTGTTGGGCTGTTTGGAGGGGGGTTTTGCTGCAACACACAAAAGGACTTTTGCGGTTACCCGGTTAACCGTTGGAGCATCAAACGACCTCCAAATGGAACGAAGCTTGATAGGTGGTCTACCGGTGGTATACCAAGGCCACTTGTCAAGACTCGGTCCATTCCGAGAACGTTCAACACCCGCTCACGAAAAGAAACAAGAGGGTGCGCCGGTGCATGTGGGAGTGTCGGATTGCAAAACAGACAACGGGGAAAATGCTCGGATGCATGAGACGAACACGTATGCAAATGAGATGCGCATGATGACATGATATGAGATGCATGACATGAACAAAATGCAAAACGAAAACAAAACCCGACCACGAAGGGAATATCATAACACATAGCCGAAAATGGCAAGAGTTGGAGTTACAAATATGGGAAGTTACATCCGGGGTGTTACACACCCCTCGGGCCATGAGCCGGGTGCCCCTTCAGGTGGGTCCATGCCCCTTTGGTCTCTCTGGTGACCGATCTTGCCGATGTATTTTTATGTTTTTCTGGCTCTGAAAAATTGATTTCTTCAAAAGTGCAAAAACACTAGGAAACAAGAACTGGCACATGACACTGGATTATTATGTTAGTCCAATAAAAATGATATAATAGTGTGCCATGTTAGTCCACCGTTCATTATTATTAACACATGTTATGCTAAATAATTGCACATCCTGGTACACTTCCAGAGGCATTCATATGTAGTCATCATATTGTTTCATATTTGAGTTGTAAGTGAAATTAAGTGTGATGCATTCTAGGGTGCCCCTACCTGTGAAAATAAAAGAAGGCCAAAAAGAGCCCATAAAAATGAGAGAAAAAGAGAGATGGGGTGCACTACTATCCTTTACCACACTTGTGCTTCAAAGTAGTACCATGTATTTCATATAGAGAGTTTTAGTATTATTCACTTTCATATGCTAGTGGGATTTTCACATTATAGAACTTGACTTGCATATCGTTGAGCAAGTAAGTTGGATGCATGCCCACTTAGCTGCATGTAGAGAGCTTTCATACACTCATACAGCGAGAGAGCCTGGGCCTAAAGCCTGGAGGGGCGATGGGCTGGGGGCGGCCAGAACACGTTTTGGGTTGATTTTCACTGATTGTATGGGCTATATGCTAAGGTATACTCAAAGAAAATCTTGTGGGTTGGGGGGTGGCCCAGGTTGGCCCTCACAGAGCTCTACCACTACACTCATAGCTCTAGTGTATACGTTGTATGGCAATCCCTACTCCCCACATTGACAATGATTGTAGGGCCTCTTAATTGCCTAACGATCAAGCTGCGTTGATTTGAGACTTTCTTGTACTTTAAGTCTTCTCAATCAAATCCATTGTCATTATATATGCCATCCTAAGTGCTAAAACCAAGGCTTGTGAATTGAGCATTAAGCGAAGTGCTAAGTAGTTGAAAAGGGTTCATCATAGATTCGATTCTTGACTTAAGCTCTAGGTTGTGTTACGGGAAGATGTTTGAATATGATAAAGCCTTGATTGATTGGGGAAATGTATATGACATCATGAGCATTAATAGATTATTTCTTTGAGTCTCTTTTGTGTTTACACTTTTTGAAGTACGTGCTTGTTATCAATTATGAGATTACTACTTTGAGTCTCTTTTGTCCTAAGTTCACACCACTATTACAACATTTGACCAAGATCATGCTAGGTACAATTCAACATCAAAAATTATCTTTGTTTATCATTTACCTACTCAAGGACGAGCAGGAATTAGCTTGGGGATGTTGATACGTCTCAAACATATCTATAATTTTTTATTGTTAAGTACTATTAAGTTATCATTTTTATGTAATTTTTATAGCAATTTTTTTTTTCTGGACTAACATGTTAATTTAGTGCCAATGCCAATTCCTGTTTTCTGCTTGTTATTTGTTCCGCGGGATATTAGTATCTATGGAGGTCAAAATATGTTCGATTTAACACGTTGTTTTTGCCAATAAGAACACGGGAGACTGAAAGGTCGAACGTGAATCATATAGTAGATATGATCAACATAGAGATGTTCACCATTGAAAACTACTCCATCTCACGTGATGATCAGACATGGTTTAGTTGATATGGATCACATGATCATTTAGATGACTCGAGGGATGTCTATCTAAGTGGGGGTTCTTAAGTAATATGATTAATTGAACTTAATTTATCATGAACTTAGTTCTGATAGTTTTTGCATATCTATGTTGTAGATCAACAGCTCGCGTATAGCTCCCCTGTTTTATTTTTGATATGTTCCTAGAGAAAACTAAGTTGAAAGATGATAGTAGCAATGATGCAGACTGGGTCCATGATCTGAGGATTATCCTCATTGCTGCACAGAAGAATTATGTCCTTCATGCACCACTAGGTGACGAACCTGTTGCAGGAGCAGATGTAGACGTTATGAACGTTTTGCAAGCTCGGTATTATGACTACTTGATAGTTTAGTGCACCATGCTTTACGGCTTAGAACCGGGACTTCAAAAAAATTTGAACGCCATGGAGCATATGAGATGTTCCAAGAAGCTGGAAATAATATTTCAGACTCATGACCCTATTAAGAGGTATGAGACCTCTGACAAGTACTTTGCCTACAAGATGGAGGAGAATAGCTCAGCTAGTGAGCATGTGCTCAGAATGTCTGGGTACTACAATCGCTTGAATCAAGTGGGAGTTAATCTTCTAGATAAGATAGTGATTGGCAGCGTCTCTAGTCACTATCACCAAGCTACTAGAACTTCATGATGAACTATATTATGCAAGGGATGACGAAAACGATTCCCAAGCTCTTCACGATGCTGAAATCTGCGAAGGTAGAAATCAAGAAATAGCATCAAGTGTTGATGGTTAACAAGACCACTAGTTTCAAGAAAAAGGGCAAGGGAAAGAAAGGGAAACTTCAAAAAGAATGGCAAGAAAGTTGCCACTCCCATGAAGAAGCCCAAAGCTAGACCCAAGCCTGAAACTGAGTGCTTCTACTACAAAGGAAATGGTCATTGGAAGTGGAACTGCCCTAGATACTTGGCGGATAAGAAGGATGGCAAAGTGAACAAAGGTATATTTGATATACATGTTATTGATGTGTACTTTACTAGTGTTTATAGCAACCCCTTGGTATTTGATACTGGTTCAGTTGCTAATAGTAGTAACTCGAAACAGGAGTTGCAAAATGAACATAGACTAGTTGAGGGCGAGGAGACGATGTGTGTTGGAAGTGATTCCAAGGTTGATAAGATCAATGATACGTCTCCAACGTATCTATAATTTTTTATTGTTCCATGTTGTTATATTATCAATCTTGGATGTTTTATAATCATTTTATAGTCATTGTATATCATTTTTTGGTACTAACCTATTGACATAGTGCCAAGTGCCAGTTGTTGTTTTCTGCATGTTTTTTACATCGCAGGAAATCAATATCAGACGGAGGAGATTTTTTTTTACCAGAAGACACATAATGGGCCCTGGCTATGCCTGGGGGTGCTTCGAGGAGAGCACAGCCCACCAGGGTTCACCAGGAGGCCCACGCGCACCCTGGTGGGTTGTGCCCTCCTCGAGTGCCCCCGGACCGCCTCTTTGCTCTATAAGTACCCCAATATTCCCAAAACCCTAGGGGAGTCGACGAAATATTGATCTAGCTGCCGCAGAGTCCAGAACCACCAGATCCAATCTAGACACCATCTCGGATGGGGTTCACCACCTCCATTGGTGCCTCTCCGATGATGCTTGATTAGTTCTTTGTAGACCCAAAACCTTTGGGTCCGTAGTTAGTAGCTAGATGGCTTCCTCTCTCTCGCTGAATTCTCAATACAATGGTCTCTTGGAGATCCATATGATGTAACTCTTTTTACAGTGTGTTTGTTGGGATCTGATGAACTTTGAGTTTATGATCAGTTATATCTTTTTATATTCATGAAAGTATTTGAGTTTCTTTGATCTCTTTTATGCATGATCGCTTATAGCCTCGTATTTCTTCTCCGATATTTGGGTTTTTTGGCCAACTTGATCTATTTATCTTGCAATGGGAAGAGGTGCTTTGTAGTGGGTTCGATCTTACAGTGCTTGATCCCAGTGACAGAAGGGGAACCAACATGTATGTATCGTCGCTACTAAGGATAAAACAATGGGGTCTATCTCTACATAGATAGATCTTGTCTACATCATGTCATCGTTCTTATTGCATTACTCTGTTTTTCCATGAACTTAATACATTAGATGCATGCTAGATAGCGGTCGATGTGTGGAGAAACAGTAGTAGATGCAGGCAGGAGTCGGTCTAATAATCTTGGACGTGATGCCTATATAATGATCATTGTCTGGATACCGTCATGATCATCTGAAGTTCTATCAATTGCCCAACAGTAATTTGTTTACCCACCGTTTGCTATTTTTCTCGAGAGAAGCCACTAGTGAAACCTACGGCCCCCGAGTCTCTTTATCATATATTTGCCTTTGCGATCTAATTTGCCTTTGCATTTATTTTCAGATCTATTAAACCAAAAATAGAAAAATGCCTTGCTGCGTTTTATTCTTATTTATTTTATTTGGCGTTCAATCTATCAATCTACTACAATTTTATCTCACCTCCGTTTGCCATCTTGAGGCGTCGTTACCCGAAAGGGATTGACAACCCAGCGAATGGTTGTTATTTGTGTGCAGGGGTTGTTTATGTTGTGTTGCTTGGTTCTCCTACTGGTTCAATAACCTTGGTTTCATATCTGAGGGAAATACCTACCGCCGCTATGCTGCATCATCACTTCCTCTTTGGGAAATACCGACGTAGCTTCAAGCGACATCAATCACCATCGCATACTCCCTCTACCTTCAGAATTAGTGTTGACCCTAAATAAATGTTATTTGGTTTTTGCGTTGAGCATGAATATGATTGGAGCATGTTTATTGCAATACGGTTATTCATTTAAGTCAGAGAAAAATTGTCGTTTTGTTTACATGAATAAAACCTTCTATGGTCATACGCCCAATGTGAATGGTTTATTGAATCTCGATCATAGTAATACACATATTCATAATATTGATGCCAAAAGATGCAAAGTTGATAATGATAGTGCAGCATACTTGTGGCACTGTCGTTTAGGTCATATTGGTGTAACGCGCATGAAGAAACTCCATGCAGATGGACTTTTGGAGTCACTTGATTATGAATCATTTGATACTTGCGAACCATGCCTCATGTGATAGATGACTATAACTCCGTTCTCCGGAACAATGGAGCGAGCCAATGACTTATTGGAAATAATACATACCAATGTATGCGGTCCAATGAGTGTTGAGGCACGCGGCGGGTATCGTCATTTTCTGACCTTCACAGATGATTTGAGCAGATATGGGTATATCTACTTAATGAAACACAAGTCTGAAACATTTGAAAAGTTCAAGGAATTTCAGAGTGAAGTGGAGAATCATCGTAACAAGAAAACAAAGATTCTACGATCTGATCGCGGAGGTGAATATTTGAGTTACGAGTTTGGCCTTCATTTAAAACAATGTGGAATATTTTCCTCAGGTGCATCAGCATGATGTTCTTCATGTTCTGGAATGACTTCTTCAGCAGATTCTTCGGTAGGAATGACATCCTCAGTAGCCTTGAACTTGATGGTTTCCTCAGGTGACTGTTCATCTAGCACAGGAGGTAGGTGCTCTCTTTGCGAGCCATTAGTTTCATCGAACATAACATCTACAGTTTCAACAACCTTGTGGTGAACGGTGTTGAAGACTCTGTAGGTGTGTGAGTCCTTTCCATAACCAAGCATAAAACCTTCATGTGCTTTCGGTGCAAATTTAGAATTGTGATGAGGATCTCTAATCCAACATTTTGCACCGAAGACTTTGAAATAACTCACATTGGGTTTCTTGTCAGTGAGGAGTTCATATGCAGTCTTCTTAAAGAATTTGTGAAGATATACCATGTTGATGATGTGGCACGCAGTATCAGTTGCCTCAATCCAGAAGTGAGGAGGCGTCTTGTATTCATCAAGCATAGTACGAGCCATCTCAACAAGAGTCCTGTTCTTGCGCTCCACAACGCCATTCTGCTGAGGAGTATAAGGAGCAGATAACTCATGAGTAATACCAAGTTCATCAAGATAGTCATCAAGACCAGTATTCTTGAACTCAGTTCCATTGTCACTTCTGATGTGCTTGATCTTCACACCAAAGTTGGTTGAAGCCCTCGAGGAAAATCGTTTGAAGACTTCCTGCACTTCACGTTTGTAAGTGACAATATGCACCCATGTGTAACGAGAGTAATCATCAACAATAACAAAGCCATATAGAGATGCTTCATTAGTGAATGCAGAGTAAAGGACCAAAGAGATCCATGTGAAGCAATTCAAATGGTCGAGTGGTAGTCATGATAGTCTTTGATGGATGCTTGGCCTTGGTCATCTTTCCAGCTTCACAGGCTCCGCACAAGTGATCCTTGAGGAATTTGACATTCTCAATGCCACTGACATGCTTCTTCTTCGCGAGCGTGTGCAAGTTCCTCATGCCAGCATGACCTAGTCGTCGATGCCATAGCCAGCCTTCTGAAGCTTTTGCAAGTACACATATAGCTGGTTGTGGTCCTGTAGAGAAATCAACAATATACAGATCTCCTCTCAAAAGCCTTCGAAGACTTTGGAATTGTCAGCTTCCATGATCACAACACAACGATACTTGCATTGAGACTGACATGAGGTTGTATCCTAAGGACTCAACAAGCATGACTTTGTCCATGTGTCGATCCTTTGAGATCGCAACCTTACCTAGACCCAATACCTTGCTTTTTCCTTTGTCAGCGAAGATGATATGCTTCAGATACGATGGAGATAAGGGAACATCCATCAATAGATTCTTGTCACCAGTCATGTGATTCGTACATCCACTATCGAGGACCCACTCATTGGCTTTGGGTAGATCATCCTGCAGATGAATTAGTGCAACTTACGAACTCATATACTTCAGCAGTGAAGAATATGACATAAATTTCATCAGATCAATTTCATCAAATCAATAGAACAGATAAAGCTGTATGAGGACGTGAGAAATGAGGATTCATTTCTTCATGATTAGCATGCGTCCTTTCAGGCACATTCAGGTCTCCAGCAAATTCTTCAAACGTTTAAGTTCGTCTGGAGACCTGACCCTGCATAAGAGATTAGTTCTTTTTCTTCACCACCCACATCTGAAGGGGTGGCAAAGAGTTCATCATGCTGCGAGCTCCATAAGAGAACGGTGGCATAGAAGCCAGTCCACTTCGTTTCACATAGGATGAGTTAGGATAAGCATATGAGTAAGCAGAGAAATTCTTCGAGGACTTATGAACATAATGGTTAGAGGAATAATTCTCATATTCATAGCCCTTAGTTCTTCCCTACGAAACAAAAGTGTTAGCTCGATGATGTTCATATGAGGATTTTGATCCTTTTGAGGAATTTGATCCACGTGAGGAATTCGGTCCGTATGAGGACTTAGATCCATATGAAGAATTTGATCTAGGGTTCCTATTCTTCACAGGTGGTGTCATGATGACATTCACCTGAAGACTTTCAAGGCACCTTTTGGGAACCCAGATTTTCTTCATAGGGGAACCGTTCTTGTAGTTAGTGCCAACATATCTAGCAAATACTTCACCATTCTGATTTTTGAACAGTTTATAGTTTGAGTCAAATGACTCATCAGAAGAATGAGGAGATTCACATGTAAAGCCAGATAGAGTAGATGGATCTACTGGAGGTCCCTTTGCAGCAACCCATGAGGTTTTGGGATACTACTCAGGCTTCCAGTATGTCCCATTAGCATTGAGTTTCCTCTCAAAGGCAACTCCCTCTTTCCTGGGGTTCCTGTTGAGGATCTGCTTTTTAAGCACATCACAAAGAGCCTGATGCCCTTTGAGGCTTTTGTACATGCCTGTCATATACAATTCCTTCATCCCTGCATCGTCAGTGATACTAGCAATATCCTCAGATGAGGAATTAGTGATAGCAGAGATAGGTGAAGAATTTGTAGCAGTAGAAGCATTTGAACATTCAGGTGAAGAATTAGCAGATTCACGTTCAATGCACTTCAAACATGGAGGAATGAATTCTTCCTGAGCAGCGCTGATTTGTTGAGCTAGTAATGAATCGCGCTCCTTCTGAAGATCTTCATAACTCACCCTTATCTTTTCAAGATCTTGCTTTCTTTGAAGAAATTCATAAGAAAGCTTCTCATGATCGAAGGTTTTCAAATTCAGACTGAAGTCTCTGAAGATTTTCAGTCAAGGTTTTAGTGCGATCCATTTCCTCACCCAACATATCATCACTTTTATCTAGCATGTTTAGAACCTCTTCAAAAGCCTTTTGTTGTTTCACAGCAATCTTAGCAAGTTTAGAGTAGCTAGGCTTGAGGTTTTCATCAGATTCATCCTCACTTGATTCAGAGGAGGGATATTTGAGTACCTTGGCACCCTTTGCCATGAAGCAATAGGTGGGAGCGTAGTCATCATCGTCATCAGCCTTGTTGTGGAAGCCATTTTCTTCAGTGTTGAAGATGGACTTGCTGATGAACGCAGTAGCGAGGGCTAGGCTCGCCACACCAGATTTTGACTCCTCAGATGCCTCCTCTTCCTCATGTTCCTCAGATTCAGCTTCAGAGTCCATTTTCTTGCCAATGAATGCCCGAGCCTTCTTAGAGCTGCTCTTCTTGTGAGATGAAGACTTTGAGGATTTTGATGATGAAGACTTTGAAGATTTCTTCTTCTTCTTTGAGTCATCAGAACTGTAATCCTTGTATTTCTTCTTCTTTGATTACTTTTCCCACTGAGGACAATCTCGAATGTAGTGACCAGGTTTCTTGCATTTGTGGCATAGCCTCTTCTTGTAGTCACGGGATGAGGAATCATCACTCCTTGAGGATTTTCCAAAGCGACCACGCCTTGAGAACTTCTGAAATTTCTTCACGAGCAATGCTAGCTCCTGGCTCAGTTCTTCAGGATCACCAAGGCTGCTACCAGAATCTTCATCTTCAGATTCAGAGACTTCCTTGGCCTTCAGGGCGCGTGATCTGCCATAGCTTGAACCATAGAGATCTCTCTTCTCAGCAAGGTGGAACTCATGAGTGTTTAGCCTCTGGAGGATATCAGCGGGATCAAGTGAGTTGTAATCTCCACGTTCTTGTATCATCAGTGCCAGAGTGTCAAATGAGGAATCAAGCGATCTCAGCAATTTCTTCACCACCTCATGGTCGGTGATGTGAGTGGCACCAAGTGCTTGAAGCTCATTTGAGATGTCAGTGAGGCGATCGAAGGTTTGCTGAACATTTTCATTGTCGAGTCTTTTGAAGCGGTTGAAGAGATTTCAAAGAACGTCAACTCGAGAGTCACGTTGTGTCGAGTCTCCTTCATTTACTTTAGATAGCCTATTCCAGATAAGCTTAGTAGTTTCCAAAGCACTCACTCTGCCATACTGCCCTTTACTAAGATGGCCACATATGATGATCTTCGCTTGGGAATCAAGTTGCTTGAATCTCTTCACATCAGCAGCATTCACACAAGGTGTGACAGAGGGAACACCATTTTCCACAATAAACCAGAGATCGTTGTCAATTGCCTCAAGATGCATTCGCATCTTATTCTTCCAGTAGGGGTAGTCCGTCCCATCGAAGGTAGGACACCCAGCAGAGACCTTGATCATACCTGCGGTCGACATAACTAAAACTCCAGGTGGTTAAACCAAAATCACAAAGAACAAGGGAGTACCTTGCTCTAATACCAATTGAAAGTGCGTTAAGTCGACTAGAGGGGGGTGAATAGGCGATTTTTATGAATTATTCACTGAGGAATTTCAGGGTGAGGAAATTCCTAAGAGAAGAACTACTTGCAGCGGATTGAGCACTCAGATGCAAACATAACAGAGCATAAGCATGGTCATCATGATGGAATGAAAACACGCACAGAGTACAGAAAGCGTAAACACAGGATAAACAGGATGAAAACAAACAAACTGAAGAAATTGAACTGAGGAAATTGAGAAAGTCTTCAGTCAAAGTCTTCAAATAGATATGAACAAGCACACAACACAATAATGAGGAAATGGAAGAGTTGAGGAAATAGAACCAGTAGACTTGGTGAAGACAATGATTTGGTAGACCAGTTCCAACTGCTATGACAGTTGTACGTCTAGTTGGAGCAGCTAGGTATTTAAACCTGAGAACACACAGTCCCGGACACACAGTCCTCACCATATTCTCCTTGAGCTAAGGTCACACAGACCTCGCCCAATCACTCGTGGTAAGTCTTTAGGTGACTTCCAAACCTTCACAAACTCGGTCACTCGGCGATCCACAATTTTCTCTTGGATGCTCTAGACCATGACGCCTAACCGTCTGGAAGATGCACAGTCTTCAAAGGTAACAAGTGTCGGATCCACGCAGGATCAATCTCTTCGGTGATGCTCAGTCACTTTGGGTTTGTAGGTGTTTGGGTTTGGGTTTTTCTCACTTGATGATTTTCGCTCAAAGTCCTCGGAGGATGGGATGCTCTGAAATGACAAGTGTCAGTTTCTCTCAGAGCAGCCAACCAGCTAGGGAGCAGCCCGACATGATAAGACATAAATGCCCTTTAATGATATGACCGTTAGGTGGGTAGATATTTTGGGACAGTTGGCGCGTAGCACAACAACGGTCGGAAATTTGACTATCAAATTCCTTAGGGCTATCATGTTCCTCACTTGTAGGCAATCCGCACCGGCGAATTCCTAACTCCTCAGTCAGAACAAATTCCTCAGAGACCAGAAGAACTTCGTCTCTGTCACTGAAGAAATTGACTGAGCTACATGAGATTTCCAATGGCTTCACTCGAAGGGATTGGTAGGTGTAGGATTTTGAGATGAGCAATACATGGAAATTTTTCCTTAGTATTTCCTCAACCCCCTTTAACAATACAGTGTTTCCTATGACTCAAGAAAGAGAAAATGAAACTACGAAAACAAAAGTCTTCACGCTTCAAGTTCTTCGTATGAATACCAAGTCTTCATGGTCACACCAATTTCTTCACTTTCAAAGTCTTCAGAAAGTCTTCAGAAATCCAAAGTCTTCAGTCGAAGACATTCATTTTTAGGGGTCGACTTTCTCTGTAAATATCAAACTCCTCATAGACTTATAGACATGTATACACTCACAAACGCATCAGTCCCTTAACCTATAAGTCTTCAATACACCAAAATCACTAAGGGGCACTAGATGCACTTACATGAGGAAGCTAATGATGATGATCATGAAACTTCAGATCAAGTTACTACTAGACCTCGTAGGTCGAACAGAGCACCTTCCGCACCAGAGTGGTACGGTAATCCTGTCCTGGAAGTCATGTTACTAGACCATGACGGACCTACGAACTATGAAGAAGCTATGATGAGCCCAGATTCCGACAGATGGCTTGACGCCATGGAATCTGAGATAGGATCCATGTATGAGAACAAAGTGTGTACTTTGGTGGACTTGCCCAATGATCGACAAGCCATAGAGAATAAATGGATCTTCAAGAGGAAGACTGACGTTGATGGTAATGGTACTGTCCACAAAGCTCGACTTGTCGCAAAAGGTTTTCGACAAGTTCAAGGAGTTGACTACGATGAGACTTTCTCACACGTAGCGATGCTTAAGTCCGTCTCAATCATGTTAGCAATTGCCACATTATGAAATCTGGCAAATGGATGTCAAAACGGCATTCCTTAATGGATATCTCAAAGAAGAGTTGTATATGATGCAACCAGAAGGTTTTGTGGATCCTAAAGGTGCTAACAAAGTGTGCAAGCTCCAGCAATCCTTCTATGGACTGGTGCAAGCATCTTAGAGTTGGAATATATGCTTTGATGAGGTGATCAAAGCATATGGTTTTATACAGACTTATGGTGAAGCATGTATTTACAAGAAAGTGAGTGGGAGCTCTGTAGCATTTCTGATATTATATGTGGATGACATATTGCTGATTGGAAATGATATAGAATTCTGGATAGCATAAAAGGATACTTGAATAAGAATTTTTCAATGAAAGACCTCAGCGAAGTTGCTTACATATTGGGCATCAAGATCTATAGAGATAGATAAAGACGCTTGATAAGATTTTCAATGAGTACATACCTTCACAAGATTTTGGAGTTCAAAATAGATTAGTCAAAGAAGGAGTTCTAGCCTGTATTGTAAGGTATGAAGTTGAGTAAGACTCAAAGCCCGACCACGGCATAAGATAGAAAGAGAATGAAAGTTATTCCCTATGCCTCAGCCATAGGTTCTATAAAGTATGCCATGCTATGTAACATACCTGTTGTGTACCTTGCCATGAGTTTGGCAAGGGGGTACGATAGTGATCCAGGAGTGGATCACTGGACAGCGGTCAAAGTTATCCTTAGTTACCTAAGAGGACTAAGGAAATATTTCTCGGTTATGGAGGTGATAAAGACTTTGCGTAAAGAGTTACGTCAATGCAAGCTTTTACACCAACCCGGATGACTCTGAGTCTCAATCTGGATACATATTGAAAGTGGGAGCAATTAGCTAGAGTAGCTCCATGCAGAGCATTGTAGACATAGAAAATTTGCAAAATACATACGGCTCTGAATGTGGTAGACCCGTTGACTAAACTTCTCTCACAAGCAAAACAACATCACACCTTATTACTCTTTGGGTGTTAATCACATAGCGATGTGAACTAGATTATTGACTCTAGTAAACCCTTTGGGTGTTAGTCACATGGCGATGTGAACTATGGGTATTAATCACATAAAGCTGTGAACTATTGGTGTTAAATCACATGGCGATGTGAACTAGATTATTGACTCTAGTGCAAGTGGAAGACTGAAAGAAATATGCCCTAGAGGCAATAATAAAGTTGTTATTTTATATTTCCTTATATCATGATAAATGTTTATTATTCATGCTAGAATTGTATTAACCGGAAACGTGATACATGTGTTAATACATAGACAAAACACCGTGTCCCTAGTAAGCCTCTACTAGACTAGCTCGTTAATCAAAGATGGTTAAGTTTCCTAACCATAGACATGTGTTGTCATTTGATGAACGGGATCACATCATTAGGAGCATGATGTGATGGACAAGACCCATCTGTTAGCTTAGCATATTGATCGTTCAGTTTTATTGCTATTGCTTTCTTCATGTCAAATACATATTCCTTCGACTATGAGATTATGCAACTCCCGGATACCGGAGGAATGCCTTGTGTGCTATCAATCGTCACAACGTAATTGGGTGATTATAAAGATGCTCTACAGGTATCTCCGAAGGTGTTTGTTGGGTTGGCATAGATCAAGAGTAGAATTTGTCACTCCGAGTATCGGAGAGGTATCTCTGGGCCCTCTCGGTAATACACATCATAATAAGCCTTGCAAGCAATGTGACTAATGAGTTAGTTGCGGGATGATGTATTACGGAACGAGTAAAGAGACTTTTCGCTAACGAGATTGAACTAGGTATGAAGATACCTACGATCGAATCTCGGGCAAGTAACAAACAGATAACAAAGGGAATAACGTATGTTGTCATTGCGGTACGACCGATAAAGATCTTCGTAGAATATGTAGGAACCAATATGAGCATCCAAATTCCGCTGTTGGTTATTGACCAGAGAGGTGTCTCGGTCATGTCTACATAGTTCTCGAACCCGTAGGGTCCGCACGCTTAACGTTCGATGACGATTTTGTATTATATGAGTTATGTGATTTGGTGACTGAATGTTGTTCGGAGTCCCGGATGAGATCACAGACATGACGAGGAGTCTCTAAATGGTCGAGAGGTAAAGATTCGTATATAGGACGATAGTATTCGGACACCAGAAGTGTTCCGGGGGTACCGGGTACGTATCAGGTCACCAGAACGGGTTCCGGGTATCCCCAGGCAACTACATGGGCCTAATGGGCCAAGAAGGGGACAGACCAGCCCCTAAGGGGCTGTTGCGCCCCATGTAGGCCGAAATAAGGGGGGAAAGAAAGAGGAGAAGAGGAAAAGGAAGGGGAGGGATTCGGTCTCCCCCTTCCTTCTCTCCTCCCTCCTCCTTCCTTCCCCTCCGAATGAATATGGAAGGGGGGAGGCCGAATTGGGAGGCGCCCAAGTAGGATTCCTCCTACTTGGGGCAACCCCTTGGCTGCCTCTCCTCCCCTCCAACCTATATATGTAGACCGGCTTGAAGACTAACTCAAATTTCTCCCCCTTTGTCATCGAATGGCCAAAAGGATCAAAAACGAGGACTAACGCCCCTGAAGAATATCATGTTGATGGAGGAGCGCTAGTGTTGTTGGGGTGGATTGTTTTAGTAGGGCCTGCCGCAGTGTCGTCCAAGTCTTCATGCTCATCCGTGTCGCGTGATGAAGAATAGGAGCTGGCCACCAAGGAGGGAACTTTGACCTTCTTGAATATCTTCGCTGGTGGCTGAGACCGGTCAAAGTCCTGCTTGAGACCCATTTGCTTCAGATCTTCTTCACCATAGAGATGTGACAGAACAGCCCAGGTGCGACCGAAGACTTCATGGAGGTAGTAATGGTTTTTCTTCACAGCATTGTGTGTAGCAGTCATGTTGTGAAGAATAGAACCAAACTGACGCTTAACCCATTTGTGGTTGCGAGCGACCTTCTGGTGAAGACTGAGGAGAAGCTCATGATCAGTCATCACCCTTGGAGCTGTGCCTTTAGGATTTTGCTTTGAAGCATTTGCGGCAGAGTCATGAGTGGCAGAGTCATCATTGGTGGAGTAGGATGCAGCTTTGCGAAATTGACCATCCAATGGACGAATGCCTTCATCAATAACAGCAGTGGCCTTGCCCTTTTCATCAGCTGAGGAAAATGTCCGTTTGAGGAATTCAATGGGGGGAAAGTAGCTGAGATGATTTTGAAAGTCAGCCTTGTAGTTGAGTGAAGACCTTGTTCTGAGGAATCTCATAATCCAAGGAGCATAAGGCTTCAACTCAAATGGAGATAATGCAACATTGGCCAGAGTCCTCATGAAGAAATCATGGTAGTTGACAGGAACGCCATGAATGATGTTAAAAAGCAGATTCTTCATGATGCCAACGACCTCTTCATCATTTGAGTCGTGGCCTTTGATTGGACTCAAAGTCTTTGTCAAAATGCGATAGACAGTTCGAGGCACATACTGCAATTCTTTCACGAGGAATTTGGTCCTTGGGGCTTGACCGGGCTTCAGCGGCTTCATCAACACTTGCATGTAGTGATCTGTAAGCTCAGGTTCATGGTATATACAACGAGCACCTTCAAGGGGAGGACTGACAGGCGGGGCATGAAGCAATTCAGAGGCCGGTGCTTTGAAGTGAGTATTTTCTGTCATCCAATCCAACGCCCAAGAGTTCACATCTGTAGCATTTCCTATGATGTGCAGCATTGCATAGAACTAAAGAATTAGCTCTTCATTCCAATCAACAATATCAGTGCAGAAGTTGAGCAGTCCAGTGTCATGAAGAACACTGAGGACTGGCGTGAAGCAAGGCAGTGATTCCATGTCCACGTGAGGAATATGCTCATGGTCGAAGACTTTGTCTTTGTTGAAAAGCAGCGAAGAACAGAAGTTGGCTTGGCTGGCAGTCCAAAAACGCTTCTTTCTAAGATGAGCAGAGTCATATGGGTTGTAATCCGTGAAGAAAACATGCTCGTGGAAGAAGTCATCAAGCTTGAAGTTTTGCTTCTTTGAGAAAGGATCCTTTGGTTTGGGCTGAGGAGTGTTAGTCAATTGCATCACAACCTCAGGAATCGCAATCTCAGGATCCACAGGCTGAGGAGTTTCAGTTCCTTCTTCAGTGGCAGCCTGGGTCTTCAATTCTTCAGCAGCAATTTCATCAGCACTAGTGGCTGGAATCTCTTCATGAATAGACGGAGTGGGGTGAGGTTCTTCAGAGCCCATTTGAACTTCAGTATGCATTGGGGACTGAGGAACTTGTTGCAGAGGAGTGAACAAAGGAGAATTGGGGTACTGACTTTCCCAAAAGTCATCATTCATCACAGGTGTTGTGCTTCCAATGTCCACATCCTCATCTTCTTCACTCATTTCTTCAACGCCGGCCTCTTCAGCTGTGAACTGAGGCATGGGCGATGAGACAACTAGGGTTGAAGGGATTGTATCCACTTCAATTTCTTCATCCAACTACTCTGTAGTAGCAACAGAAGGAATATCTTCATCGGATCCACTTGGGATCGCATAGTCTTCACCAAAGGGAATGAGTTCCTTTGATGGCATGCATGAGACTGGAACGACATCAATTGGATTCTCAAAAGAGCTTGTCAATTTCTTCATCTTCTTCGGAGCGGAAGATTCTGATGAAGTTGATGCTTTCCTTTTCTTCACAGCCGCACGCTCCGCAGCCTTGGTCTTCTTTGCATCTGATGCAGAAGGAAGAATTGGACTTGGTGTAGGTGCAGGAGGAGCAGAGGAAATAGGCTCATTTTCTTGAGGTAAAACTGATCTAGTTGCCCTGGCATGATCAGTTTCTTCAGGCACAGTGGTTGAAGTTTCAGCTGGCCTGACCATTTCTTCAGGCACAACACTAGAGGTTGTCCTGGTAGTTTCATTAGCGGCTGGGATGCAGTCATCCGCCCTGGTACTAGCAATTTCATGAGCAGCCTAATTTTCATCAACGTTGCTGGCATGTTCTTCTGTAGGCTGGGCAGATGCCTCAGCCTGAGGAATTTCTTGTTGCGTTGGGGCTGCAACATTGGAAGTGAATTTCTTAGTTAACTTCACAAATATGACCTTGGCTCCAAGCCAGTCAGCATGGTAGCGATCAAATTCATCATTTAAATTCTTGATCTCTGATTGCAGAGCTACAAGTTCTTCAGGTGAAGCTTCCAAACATTTTGCTTCAGAAAGCGCTCTTTCTTGTACTGTGCTTTCTTCACTTTCCTCCCCTGTTCATACTTCCATTTCTCTTCATCAATGAAGGCAGTCAACACATGACTTTGACCAGGAGTGAGGTTCATCTCAGGCAGAGGTGTGTTGGGGTCCTTGTGCCATAAGTCGATGAAGTCGAGGATTAACTTTGGATCCAGCATCAATGGCACATTACTGCCTTTGGCTCTAGCGGCCCTGTGCTGCCTGTCTCTGATGATTTCAGCGAGTTCTTCATCATCATCTTCATCGTCATCAGACGGTACTTCGAAGGCGACCTGCTTCTTGTGAGGACTTGGTCGAGAACCTCGTCCAGCATTGGCCTTAGTCTTCGGCAGAGTGGGGCCAGTTGAAGAATGCGGAGGAGCTGAAGAACTAGCAGAGGCTCCTGAGGCAATAGAGATGCCTGTTGTCCGTTGGCACGAGGCGAGATGCGCAGGTGCTGAGGATTTGGAAGGAGGAGCTGAGGACTTTGGAGGAGCTGGTGCAGCTTGAGGAATTTGCCGTGAGGGCTTTGCGGAGCTGGGCCGTGAGGGCTTTGCAGATGAGCTTGGCTGTGAGGACTTTGATGCAGAAGCCATGGGCTTGTGAGCGGGCTTCTTGGGCATGGCCTTCTTAGGCTTGCTAGCAAAGGCCTCAACAGCAGCAGCACCAGAATCTTCATTGAATTTCTTCACTGCTTCTTTAGCCACTTTGGCCAGCTTGGCTTGACGCTTAGCCCATTCCTTTGGAAATTCTTCACCTCTTCTGATGCTAGAGGGATCAGCTTCTTGGCCAGGTGCCAATGGAGGTCTTGGGCATGGAGGGTGTACAGCGAATTTCTTCATGTACTTGGGTGTAACATATCGATATTCCCTCCATTCTCTGGCCCATCTCCTCTCTATCCACTGAATGCGCACTTTGCGCTCATTCTTGGTCTCCTTGCCATGTTTGGCCTCATCAGGAGTGCAATATTCATCATAGATATCCTCAGGGATTTCAAACGTTGTGTTGACTTCCAATTTCTTTCCTCCCTTCTGAGGTTTCTTGCCGTCAGCCATTTTCTTCAGCTGAGGAATCTGAACAATAGAATTCTTTGAAGAGGTATGCAACTTTTCTTCGAGGAACGCTGCAAATGAGTTAAGTTGATGAGAACCTAGAGATTCAGCAGCGGACATGTGTACCTGTGAACAGAATATAGTTGCGAAGAATTTGGAGATGTCATATGCGTTCTCAGAAGTTTTTGCAAATAGAACAAGTTTGAGGAATTTGACCAGATGAGTCTTGAGGAATTTCACTAAGTGTTCTTTGACTTAGGTTCCAGAGTTGTACAGATTGAAAATCCACACAATTGAGGAATCTTGAAGAAAGATGTTGCTTAGGGAAACAGATCAAGAACAGATGTAGAGTAAGGTGTTTTGTGTGTGAAGATTTGAAGAATAAACACCTTTTGAAGATTTTGTAGAAAACATCAGAATCAATAAGGGCAGTAAAAGCAACTTTTAATTACCCTTGATGAAGAACACGACGAACTGTGAAATGTTAGAAGTTCGTCAGTTCAGATCTTCCACGCCCTAACATGGCAGAGGAAGACAGCTACGGCGGCGGCGGAGTGAAGAAATCCGCGACCGGCGCGAGTACGACGGCGACGAGGTCGAGGTAGTGAAGCTCTTCCTCACCGGCGATGATGGAAGTAGCGGCGGCGCTAGGTTTTGAGATCTCAAGCGAGGGAGCGAGGTCGAGCGGAGTAAAAACGATGTGAGGAAGGGAGGGGGGTATTTATAGCCGAAGTGAAAAACTGCCCGCCCGAGGAAATTGGACGAACGTGCCCCTGACCCTTCTCATTCGCATGACATGTGTCACCCACGTACTGAGAGGTGGCAATCGTGCGAGATCCTGGGTGAATAGATAAGTCCATCGTGGAATGTGGTATGGTTTGAGCGGCAACAGCCGAAAATTCAGATAAGATAAATTTTAAAGTTTCGTTCGCAAATTCTTCAGCTGTCAAGGACACAGTGAAGATTTTGAACAAGTTTCAAATAGAATGCACATGAAGAATTTGTGAATAGACTGGGTTGAGTTTAGCATAGAGGGGGAAGGGTCCGATCACATTCACTTAGCAGAAAAAACAACTTGAAGAAATAGCAATAAGTGAATGCTGTAGAGGACATAAACTCATATATATATATATAGCCAATGAAGAACAACAACGGAAAGAGTGAAGACATTTAGAAGTTGAAGAAATTGAACAACTGAGGAATTTCAAAAATGAAGAAAAACTCAAATTGAAGATTTTCAACTTTTGTTGGTGGCGTGACCCACCGTATAAGAATGATGATTTCAGACACCGCGTACAATTGTCGTAGGGTTCTGAGAATCAAATTCTTCGTTAATTTCTTCACACTTAGAGTGCTAGTCTTCATTGATTGAAGAAAAACGTTTCTTCGTGTGTTGCACATCCAAGTCATCAATTTTCCATAAGTGTTAGGATGTGTGTCCTTTTCAAGGACATGCGAAGGTTCTAGGATATTTAGCTCACACCGCAACTTGCTAAATCTCTTCTCATCCAAGGGCTTTGTGAAGATATCGGCTAGCTGTTCTTCAGTCTGCACATGCTCAATAGAGATGTGCCCTCCAACACATGATCACGAAGAAAATGATGACGAATCTGAATGTGCTTTGTCTTCGAGTGCTGAACTGGGTTATGAGCAATCTTGATGGCACTATCATTGTCACAGTAGAGAGGCACATTCTTCATGTTGACGCCGTAGTCCTTGAGTGTTTGCCTCATCCATAGCAATTGAGCACAGCAAGAACCAGCAGCAATGTACTCAGCTTCAGCAGTAGACAGTGATACGCAGTTCTGTTTCTTCGAGGACCAACAGACCAAGGATCGTCCGAGGAAATGGCATGTGCCTGATGTTGACTTGTGGTCCACACGATCACCATCATAGTCAGAGTCCGAATATCCAATGAGATCAAAAGTCGAGCCCTTGGGATACTGAAAGTGCTAGTTATCGACTAGAGGGGGGTGAATAGGCGATTTTTATGTAAGTCTTCAAAACATGGGAGTTTCGAAGACAAATGATATAAATGAACCTATTAACATGCAGCGGAAGGTAGACTACACTAGGCAGCCCATAGTCAAGTATTCAATGAAGTGAAACACGAAGACTAATAGCAGCTAGGTAGAAATGATCAGGATGGAAGATAGTGTGAAGCCAAACAACAATAGAAGTCACACAGTGAAGTCAAACAGGTAACACAGGAAGGCAATGACTTCACAAAGACAAACAGTAAATAAAGAGAGGGAGAAGATACAACCATTCGCTTGGTGAGGACAAGGATTTGTTGGACCAGTTCCAGTTGCTGTGACAACTGTACGTCTGGTTAGGGAGGCTGAGATTTAACTCAGAAGACCGTGTCTTCACCTTATTCCCCTTGAGTTAAGGACACCCAGTCCTCGCCCAATCACTCTGGTAAGTCTTCAAGGTAGACTTCCAAACCTTCACAGACTTCGTTCACCGGCGATCCACAATGACTCTTGGATGCTCAGAACGCGACGCCTAATCGGCTAGAGGTTTCACAGTCCTCAAGTGTAACAAGTCTTCAGGTCACGCGGACAGAAAGACTTCAGTGATGCCTAACACTCTTTGGCTCTGGGTGTTTGGGCTTTGTCCTCGCAAGGATTTCTCTCTCTCAAAAGCTTCGGAGGTGGGTTGCTCTCAAACGACAAAAGTCATGCACTAACTCTGAGCAGCCACCAATTTATGGTGTAGGGGGTGGGCTATTTATAGCCACTAGGCAACCCGACTTGATTGGTCCGAAATGACCCTGGGTCACTAAGGAACTGACACGTGTTCCAACAGTCAGATTTCAAACACACGCGGTAGCTTGACTTGGGCTACAAGTAAAGCTGACTCATCCAGCTCTGGATAAGATTTGCTCTCATTGTCTTCGCTCGAAGACATAGGATTTGGTTGAGCATCACTTCAGTCACTCCGACTTTGTTCACTTGGACCCCACTTAACAGTACGGTGGTTCCTATGACTCAACAAAGGAGAAAATGAAACTACGAAACAATTATGTCTTCGCGCTCCAAAGTCGTCATGCGATGTCTTCTCATGTCATAGTCTTCAATGTGAATATCTTCACATACCACCATTGTCTTCAATGTCTTCACACATTTTAGGGGTCATCTCCGGTAGGTAAACCGAATCAATGAGGGACTACTACATGTGTTATCCTGCAATTCTCACAAACACATTAGTCCCTCAACCAAGTTTGTCGTCAATACTCCAAAACCAACTAGGGGTGGCACTAGATGCACTTACAATCTCCCCCTTTTTGGTGATTGATGACAAACTTGTTGAAGTTTTCAACGGGGATAAAAGTATGTGATAATGTAAAGGATTAAGGTATTGTCTTCATAAGTAGCAAAAAGGCTCCCCCTGAAGATGTGCATATAAGTATTTTGCTTTTGGAATGCAAATGCACATGGCAGGTTGTACTTGTGGAGATCCTCTTCAACTTATGAAGGCAATTCATCATGCATGAAAATATATAACGAAGATAATGACATGCATAATGAAAAATGGACGTCTGCAATATGACTTCGTGCGGGATTGATTATCGCACATGCGGAATTTATCATCGCATCACAGAATAGTAGAAAAAGTAGCAGACGACCATCAAGTTTAAGTGTTACAACTCAAAGAACCAAAAGTATCAAGAGCGAGAGTTGTATGCACTTGGCAAAATATAAAGCAACCACCCATATGGACCCGCTTGAAGACTATCAACTCATATGCTTCTCCCCCTTTTGTCTGTAAGGACCAAAAAGGTTTGAAGACATAGAGCCTCTACTCGTTCCCATGAGGAGTAGGTGAAGCAGCAGGGTCGTCGTTGAGGTTTGGTGGTGCAGAAGAACTTGGTGCAATGTCGATACGCGCCGAAGTTGGAGGTGGTGAAGTAGCATCATCTTGGTCATCAATGACTCTGGCATTAACAGTTGCAGCTGAGGAGGAATAGTCAGAGTCTTCAAGTGAAGGAGTCTGACGCAAGACAGCATTCCTGGGAGGAGTGGAATCAAACTTGAATCTTTTAGTGAAGCCATCGTCTTGAAGATCTGCTTCAGCACTGAGCAAGGTCAGACTCTTCCATGACCTCCGACAGGTTTCATGAGTGACAAATGCATTCTTGGTGGCAAGATTGTGAATGCTGTTGACGTCCACCAAGAGGCTCTGCATCTGTCGCTTCAGCCAGTAGTGATGCTTATCCTGTTTTTGATGCAGGGCGACGAGAAGCTCTCGGTCATTGAGAACACGAGATCGCTTTCGAGGCCTTTGAGCAATAGTGCTTTCAGTGGCTTCAGTATGGGCACGGTGAGGTGCACGTGTATTGCCAGCCAAAGGATAAACACGAGCGACGGCCTGAACTCCTTCAATGGGTTGTGTGAAGCATTGGTGATCAGCATTGTGAAGATAAACAGGCTCTTTGGCAGGCTCTGGGTAGATGGCTTCAATAGACATATCAACCTCTGGCAAGAATATCAGATGGTTGCGTGCAGAGGGCTGATAGTGAACAGCTGAATGAAGCTTGATAAGGCGCATAACCCATGGAGCGTAGAACTTCAGACCAAAGAGGTCAGAGCCAGATGCAGCCGTGATGAAGAAGTCTTGAGCATTGAAGCTGATGCCATTGAAGATATAAAAGACCAATGTCTTCATTGCTCCTTCAAGCTTTGCTGCAGAAGAATGTCCTTTGACAGGCCATGGAGTTCGCCTGATGATATGATAAATAGTGCGGGGCAGGTACTCTAGGTCTTCAACAAAGAATTCTCTTGGGTATTCAGCGTCGCGTGGCAGTGGCTTCATCATGCTCAGCATTTGGCTCATGTTGGGCTCTGGCTTTTGAAAGATGCTCTCCAAAGCATTGCAGTGAAGCTGACAACCAGGCTCGAAGAGTTCACCTGGAGTGGGCAGGCCAGTTAGCTCAATGATATCAAGAGCTTTGGTTTCGTGATGGACATTGCCTGTCATCCACTCAAGGATCCATGTCTTCGGATCCCTGTTGAAGCCGCGAATGCGGAGGGTACCATAGAATTGCAGCAGAAGCTCTTCATTCCAATGCTCTTTATCAGTCACAAAGTTCAGAAGACCAGCATCACGGAAGCAGTCAAGGGCTTCTTCTAAGCAGGGCAGTCCAGCAATAGCTTCACAGTCTAGACGCATATGTGGAAAGATGCGCCCTTGATCATAGAGAACACGGGAATAGTAACTGCACTGCTGATAGCTCCAGAACCGATCAGATGAAATTCTTGGCTTGGAGTAGGGGTTCTTGGCACTATCAAAGAAGGTATTGTGTGCAAAGAAGCCATTTACATTGAAAGATCCTGGTGAAGTTGCAGTACCTGGAAACCTTGGCAACCTTGGCTTAGGCTTCTGGACCTGAGGCCTGTGCTCTACATGATAGTCAAATTGTGGACCAGCGGCAGGTGGAGGAACCAGAATGGGCCATCTGACAGTAACTAGCTGACCTCGATCGAATGCTTGCTCAATGGTGTGTGGCCTTGGAGGCGGTACAGGAGCAGTGGCATTGGCATTAACGTCAGGCTACAGATTTGCTTCAGGTGCAGCATTGGCTTCAGGTGCAACTACTTCTGGCACCACATTAACTTCTAGTGCCACATCAGCTTCAGCCATGACAACGTCATCGGCTTCAGTAGTGTTGTTTGTGGCCGCCTCAGTATTGTTAACCTCCACTCGAGTAGCTGGAGGGTCGGACACGTTCTCCTCGAGAACAACTTCAGGGTTAGTTGGGGGTGTAGAAACACATTCTTCTTCTTGTCTTGGTTCTTCTTGTTCATCGGCTGATGCAGCCAGAATGTCTTCAGCAGCATTGGCTTCAGACTCGGAGATGTTCACAGTTGGAGAGGCTTCAGGAAATACTTGGTGAGATACGGATTGGTGCTCTTCTCCTTCTGGAACACTCGAAAGAGTGACTTGTGGCCTTGGTCCTTTGCGAAGCCTGCGAAACGCTGGCGACGCTTGTGGAGATGGAGTTGTCTGGGCCACAAAGTCTTCATCTTCAAGTACCGGAGTGGTGACTTGAGTTGGGGGAGTAGTTGGTGTTTCTTCTTCACGGGGGGAGTCTTGAGGGTGATCAGCCCATGAATCATCCTGAGCAATTGGCGTCAAAAGACGACCAATGCTGATGAGTTCGTTGTTCGTGAGAACAGGCGATGATACCACGTTGTGCTCGATCTGAGGAAGGACTTCATCATCTTCTACATTGTCTTGGTGACCAATGTCTTCAGCTGCGGTGGGGTCAACAGCTGGAATCTCTTTAGTTTCAGGAGCCTCTGTGGTAGCAGGCTCATGAACTATCAACCGACGCTCTTGGTGTGCAGACGCAGGACGAGCAACTGAGATTGGCTCGGCGACGAGGGGCTCTGTGGGAGCAGCCCTATCTTTCTTCTTGGTTTTTCTCTTCTTGGTTGGTGGAGCTTCATCAGTGGTGTTCTTGGACTTGCGCTTTCTGGCTTCGGCTTCGGCTGTACATGTTTTCTTGAGATCTGAAGCCGCTGTGGGGACCTTTGGCTTCACGCCTGTCATACTAGCGGGGAAGACAATGCATGGTTCCTCTCGCCTGGATGCTTCAGCTTGGTCCACAGTATGCTTCTTCTTCTTCTTCTTCTTGGCAGCCATCTTGGGGTCGATGCCAGGACGCCGAAGTGCCTTGCGCTTCTCAGCTTCATTGTAAGCTTGAACACATTTGGCAGCAAGGAGTTTCATGTGCTCGCGTGAACCTTTAGCTTCATCACGTTTCTTGTGAAACGCCTCCTTGAGCTCATGCATCATTTGCTTGAAGTTTTGGACATCAGTCACACTGATCTTGGCCATATGCTTCTTGAACTGAGCCTTTTCATAGTCAATTTTGTTCTTTAGCTCAACAATCCTTTGAGCTAGAGCCAGCTCAGGAGCAATGGCTCCATGGAATGAAACGCTGAGGCCAACAGGAAGCTGAAGATCATCAAAGCTGAGGTTTGGGCTATCAAACCATTCATCAATGAACTTGTTCAGGATGTCCACATCGAAAAGGGGAAGATCGTTGAAGATTTCTGCCTCTTGCTTGCTCTTTATCAGCAGCTCAAGAGCATCATCGCCAAGATCGTCGTCACTGGACAGATCAATGGCTTCGTTCTCATTCCTCAGAACGGCAGCTGGGATCAGTGCTTGACCAGTAGTTTTCATGGGCTTCTTCTTCTTCTCTTTATTGGAGATGCGAGAGAGATCTTCAGAATGCACACTTGGTGCAGGAGGAGCAGTGGCCAGAGGCTTCGCACACGAAGCTCTTGGTGCAGAGGAGGGCTTTGAAGCCTTGGGTTTCTTCTGCTTCAGTGGTTTTTGCGGAGCAGGCGCTTCACCAGAGTCAGTGTCATCAGCTGAGTGCTCCACTTCTGCCCCTTGAACCATAATGTGAGTTATGAGGCCTTCGAGGTTGTAGAAGGGCCCGACGATATTGGGTTCGGCATCGCGTGTGCCATCGGCAGGAGGAGCAGAGGGACCGGGGTTGAAGTCTAATCCCAGCGACTTCTTGTTCTTCGCAGCAGAGTCCTTGGCAAACTTGTAGTTGCGCTTGAACAGATTGTCATCACGACACCATAGCAGAGAAGATGGGTCAGCGTTTTCTGGCTATGGTCCGCGTACCATGCAAGGATAGAAGACTTGATCAATGGCTTCAGTTCTGGACCTGGGTGGAAGATTTTTGTACAAGATATCTCCCCAGGGTCTCTTGATGGCATTCTTCTCAGCATACTCCTAGGTCACGAACCTGTATTTGAACCATTGCTCGGCCCAATATCTTCGAATCCATTGGATTCGTGTTTTGCGCTGATTGTAATTCTCTTCTGGATCTGTCTTGTATAGCTCATAGAGGTCTGGTGGCAAATCCTTAGATGTATTCCCACGGCGCTGTCTGCCTCCCTTCCTTGCAGACTTTTCTGTTGCCATGAAGTTCAGACTGAAAGGCTTCAAAACTTGCAAAGGCTTTCGTCTGCTGGTCAGACAGGAACTAGCTTCGGGAGAATTGATGTGATGCTGTAAGAATTCTGCAAATGAATGCAGACTATGAGAACCAACGGATTCTCCCACGGACATGTACCTGTGACAGCATTAGAGATGCGAGGGAAGGGGAAGAGTTCATATGCATTCTCAGAAGATTTTGAAGATAAATCAGTTTAGAAGACATTGACCTCATAGCGCGAAGACATTCACTTATATGTTGAGAGTTGGTTCCAGATTTGTACGAATCCAAGAATAGGTACAAGTGAGGAATCTAACTATGTGTGAAGCCTAAGTGAATATACTAGGCATATTATGAGATGCAGAACAGGATAGATCCAAATTTGTGGCCACAGAAACCACTTTTGGTGAAGAAAGATGAATCTATTGGATCAAGAAGGCAGTAAAAAGAGAGTTATAATTACCACACGATGAACTGCTAGACGGAGTAGAAGAGGAGGCCGAGCAGTTCGATCTTCCGTGCCCTAACTTGGCGACGGAGGACACCTACGGCGGCGGCGGAGAAGACGAGGTCCGCGGCCGGCGTGAGGACGGTGTCGGTGAGGTCGTGGTAGCTAAGCGCTTCGTCCCCGGCGTCGTCGACAGCTAGCGGTGGCGCTAGGGTTTGTCGAGGTGAAGAGGTGGAAGAAAGGTTTTGACCGTGATGTGATGTGCATTTATAGGGAGGGGGACAGCACAGCGCAATTACGCAGGTGCCCCTAGCGGTTCACATCTGAGGGACACATGGCGAACATGCAACACATTGGAAGTTGTTCCATGTTCCCACGCACGCCTGGACTGTCGGGTGGTCATTACGGCTTCTCCGGGTTTCAGGCAATAAGGATTGAGCATTTAAAACAGATTCAATGTTTGTCTCTGTATCTTCTGCTGACAAGGACGCAGAGAAGACATTCGACAGTTTCAATAGAATGCATATGATTTGGATAGATAGAATTTGAGGAAGAAGCATAGAAGAGGTTAGGGTCCGATCACATTCACTTAGTTCAAAAGATTCAAACAAGAAGACATAGCTATAAGTGAATGCTGTAGAGGACAGAACACAAATATATGTATATATCTGAGTGAGACTAAATCATCAAAGTGAAGATCATCATGAAGACAAATCAATGTTGAAGATAAATCAAATGCGAAGACTTAGCAAATGTAACGCCAAGAGAAAACACTCCAAATAAGAATTTGGTGGTGGTGTTACCCGCCGTATAGGAAGTATTAGACCCAGACAAGGCGCACAATTATCGTGGCGCTCCGAAGTCAAATTCCGCATTAATGTATTCACACTCAGAGTGTAAGTCTTCATTGATTGAAGATATACATTAGTTTGTGTGTTGCACATCTAAGTCATCAACATGCATAAGTGTTAGGATGTGTGCCTGATCACAGGACATTCGAGGATTCCAAGATATTTAGCTCACACCGCAACTTGCAAAACCTTTTCTCATCCAAGGGCTTTGTGAAGATATCTGCCAATTGCTCTTCAGTGTTGACGTGAATGATATCAATATCTTCCTTCATAACATGATCTCTGAGAAAGTAATGACGAATTTCAATGTGCTTTGTCTTCGAGTGCTAAACTGGGTTGTTGGCAATCTTGATGGCGCTTTCATTGTCGCAAAAGAGTGGTACTTGCTTCAGATGGATGCCATAGTCCTTGAGTGTTTGCTTCATCCATAGAAGCTGAGCGCAGCAAGATCCAGCAGCAATGTATTTAGATTCAGCAGTGGAGAGAGATACATAGTTCTGCTTCTTTGAAGACCAACAGACAAGTGATCGTCCCAGAAAGTGACATGTGCCTGATGTAGACTTGCGATCCACCTTGTCACCAGCATAATCTGCATCCGAGAATCCAACCAGATCAAACTCTGAGCCCTTGGGATACCATAATCCTAGTGTTGGGGTGTAAGCCAAATATCGAAGAATTCGCTTCACAGCTAAGTGATGCGATTCCTTCGGTGCCGCTTGAAATCGGGCACACATGCAAACACTAAGCATTATATCTGGCCTAGACGCACATAGATAAAGTAAAGAACCAATCATGGAGCAGTATACCTTTTGATCGAACTCTTTACCATTGTCGTCGGGACCCAGATGACTTTTAGTTGGCATTGGCGTCGTGTAACCTTTGCAGTCTTGCATTCCAAACTTCTTCAGGCAGTCTTTGAGGTATTTTTCTTGAGATATGAAGATGTCGTTGCTTTGTTGACGAATTTGAAGACCAAGGAAGACTTTCAGCTCACCCATCATGGACATTTGATATTGCTCTTGCATCATGTGTGCAAACTCATCACTGTATTTCTGGTAAGTGCAGCCGAAGATAATGTCATCCACATATATTTGGCACACAAACAGTTCACCATCATATGTCTTCGTAAAGAGTGTGGGATCCAGGGAACCAGGTTTGAAGCCCTTGCTCTTCAGGAAGTCTTTGAGTGTGTCATACCAAGCGCGAGGGGCTTGTTTCAGGCCATACAATGCCTTGTTGAGCTTGTATACCATATCAGGATGTTTTGAATCTGCAAAGCCAGGTGGTTGTGCAACATACACTTCTTCCTCAATCTTGCCATTGAGAAACACACTCTTCACATCCATTTGATACAGAAGGATGTTGCGATGACTTGCATAGGCTAGCAGTATGCGAATGGCTTCAAGCCTAGCCACAGGAGCAAATGTTTCATCGAAGTCAATCCCTTCAACTTGAGTGTATCCTTGGGCAACGAGACGAGCCTTATTTCTGACAACTTGACCATGCTCATCTTGCTTGTTGCGATATATCCATTTGGTGCCTATTATGTTGTGCTTGCGAGGATCGGGACGCTTGACTAGTTCCCACACATTGTTCAGCTTGAACTGTTGAAGCTCTTCTTGCATAGCTTGAATCCATTCAGGTTCCATGAAGGCTTCAGCAACTTTCTTGGGTTCTGATATTGAGACAAATTCAAAGTGCCGATAGAAATTTGCTAGTTGTGTTGCTCTTGATCGGGTGAGTGGACCAGGTGCATTGATGCTATCAATTATCTTCTCAATTTGTACTTCATTTGCAACACGAGGATGAACTGGATGAAGATTTTGCTCTTGCTGATCATTGTCATCATTAGGAGGATTGTCTTCAGGCTGATCATTGTCTTCAGGTTGATTAGGTGCAGAAATGATAAGTTCATCTTTAGCCTGAGCTTCAGATGGTATAATTTCTCAAGTTCCCATAAGCTTGATGGATTCACTAGGTGGAACTTCATCTATCACATTTGGCAGGTGCTCTCTTTGCGAGCCGTTAGTTTCATCGAACCGCACATCTACAGTTTCAACCACTTTATAGTGAAAGAGGTTGAAGACTCTGTAGGAGTGTGAATCCTTTCCGTAACCAAGCATAAAACCTTCATGTGCTTTTGGTGCAAATTTTGAAGTGTGATGTGGATCCTTGATCCAGCACCTAGCACCAAATACTCTGAAGTAACTGACATTTGGCTTCTTACCAGTTAGGAGTTCATAGGATGTCTTCTTCAGAAGCTTGTGAAGATAAACACGGTTGATGACGTGACATGCAGTATCAATGGCTTCAGGCCAGAACTTTCTTGGAGTCTTGTATTCATCAAGCATCGTCCGAGCCATCTCAATGAGTGTTCTGTTCTTGCGTTCCACGATGCCATTCTGCTGAGGTGTATATGGAGCGGAGAACTCATGAGTGATGCCCAATGTATCCAGGTAAAGGTCGAGGCCAGTGTTCTTGAACTCTGTGCCATTGTCACTTCTGATATGCTTGATCTTGACGCCATAGTTATTCATGGCACGGTTGGCGAAGCGTCTGAAGACATCCTGCACTTCAGTCTTGTAGAGAATTATATGCACCCACGTATATCTTGAATAATCATCAACAATGACGAAGCCATAGAGGCAAGCAGTGGTAGTAAGAGTAGAGTAGTGAGTAGGGCCAAATAGGTTCATGTGTAGCAGCTCGAAGGGTTGAGATGTCGTCATGATTGTCTTCGAGGGATGCATGGCCCTTGTCATCTTTCCAGCTTCGCAGGCACCGCACAAGTGATCCTTCTTGAACTTGACTCCCTCGATGCCTATGACGTGTTTCTTCTTTGCGAGAGTGTACAAGTTCCTCATGCCGGCATGTCCCAGCCTCCGATGCCAGAGCCAGCACTCTGAAGCTTTTGCTAGAAGACATACGGCAAGCTACGGTCCTGCTGAGAAATCTACCATGTACAAATCATCTTTCCGATACCCTTCAAAGACTAGAGACTTGTCAGATTCCATTAGTACAAGGCAACGATATTTTCCAAATATCACAATCATGTTCAAGTCACAAAGCATTGAGACATACATTAAGTTGAAACCAAGGGATTCAACAAGCATCACTTTATCCATGTGCTGATCCTTTGAGATTGCAACTCTACCTAGACCCAATACCTTGCTTTTACCAGTGTCAGCAAATGTGATGTGACTCTTGTCAGATGGACGTAAGGTTGAGTCCATGAGAAGACTTCGATCACCAGTCATATGATTAGTGCATCCACTGTCCATAATCCATTCTGAAGACTTTGGTGTCATACCCTACAGTACAGTTAGGGGGGTAGCCTTCACCAAGAGTATTGTGAAGCATAAACATTTGACGGACAAGAGAATTATCAAAGCTCAGATCAAGGTTAGGACTTATAGGATGTTTGGCAAGTGATTCGGGAACAAAATACATAGTGAGACCATTTGGGCATTTTATCTTGCGCCCTACAAGATGTTTTAGGTCCCCAGCAATAGCATCGGACTCCTTTGATTTCCGGCTGGAGACCTTTCCCTGCAAAAGAAACTTAATTCTTCTTAACCACCCACATCTTCAGGGGTGGCTTAGAAGCAATGAGTCTAAGTGCAGCATCTGAGAACTTCGGCTTTGGAGCCCTAGCAAATAGCCTTGCAGGAGGAGAATAATACTCATATGAATAAGCAGAAAAGTTCTTGGTCTTATGAACATAGTGGTTTGAAGAAACACGCTCATATTCATACATCTGAGTATGATTTCCCTGCAAAACATTGGCGTTAGGGTGACTCAGGTGAGTCCTGTGTCTGTATGAAGCCTTTGGACCACATGAAGCCTTTGGTCTAGGGTTTGTCTTCTTCCCTTGTGGTGTCATGATGACATTCACAGGAAGATTCTCAAGACAAATTTTGGGTACCCATATCTTCTTCAAAGGTGGTCCATTCCTGTAGTTAGTACCAATATACCTGGCAAACACTTCACCATTCTGATTCTTAAACAATTTATAGTTTGCATCCAAGGAATCATCAATGATAATTGGGTTAGCACAAGTGAAGCCAGATAAGGTGGATGGATCCACTGAAGGTCCCTTTGCAGCAACCCATGTGGTTTTGGGGTACTACTCAGGCTTCCAGTAGGAACCATCAACATTCATTTTCCTCTCGAACCCAACACCCTCTTTCCTAGGGTTTCGGTTCAGAATCTGCTTTTTGAGGACATCGCACAATGTCTGATGCCCTTTGAGACTTTTGTACATCCCTGTTTCAAGCAGTGTCTTCAACCTAGCATTTTCATCAGCAATAGTGGTGGCATCCTCAGCAGAGGGGTTAGTTACCACATCAATAGTTGAAGATATTGCAACAGTAGCAGCAGTAGAGCATTCAGCAACAGAAGTAGCATTATCACGCTCAAGGCATTTTAGACATGGTGGTTCAAATCCTTCCTGAGCGGGACTGATCTATTGAGCGCGAAGTGACTCATTCTCTTTTTGAAGATCTTCATGAGCCGCTCTCAATTTCTCAAGTTCTTGCTTCCTTTGAAGATAATCGTAGGAAAGCTTTTCATGAGTTGTCGAGAGCGTTTCATGACGACTTTCAAGTTCTTCGTACTTAACATGAAGATTTTTTATGTCTTCAATTAAGGACTGAGATCGGGTCATTTCCGCGTCCAACAGGTCATCGCTTTTGTCTAATAGTTTTTGAATATGTTCCGTAGCTTTCTGTTGTTCAGTTGCAATTTTAGCAAGTGTTTTGTAGCTGGGTTTGGATTCACAATCAGAGTCATCTTCACTTGATGTTTGAAAGCAAGCATCGCGTGAGTTTACCTTGGCACCGCGTGCCATGAAGCAGTAGGTGGGAGCGGAGTCGTCCTTGTCATTAGCATCAGCGTTGGTGACGGAGCCATTGTCTTCATTGTTGAAGATGGACTTGGCAACGTAGGCTGTAGCTAGAGCTAGACTTGCAACGCCGGAGTCGGACTCCTCCTCAGACTCCACCTCCGCCTCCTCAGAAGCAGACTCCTCCTCTGAATCCATTTCCTTGCCAACAAAAGCACGAGCCTTGCCAGATGAGCTCTTCTTATGTGATGAAGACTTGGACGAAGACTTGGAAGAAGACTTTGAGGATTTCTTCTTCTTCTTGTCATCACAATCATATTCCTTGCTCTTCTTCTTGTTGTTGTTGTTCTCATTGTCCCACTGGGGACACTCAGAGATGTAGTGTCCAGGTTTCTTGCACTTGTGACATGTTCTCTTCTTGTGGTCATGAGTGGAAGCTTCATCATTTCTTGAGCTGGATCGTCAAGACTTTCTGAAGCCTTTCTTCCTAGTGAACTTCTGGAACTTCTTCACAAGCATAGCAAGCTCCTTTCCAATATCTTCAGGATCACCAGAACTGCAGTCAGATTCTTCTTCAGATGAGGAAACAACCTTTGCCTTCAAAGCGCGAGTTCGGCCATAGTTGGGACCATATATATCTCTTTTCTCAGATAGCTAAAACTCAAGTGTGTTGAGCCTCTCAAGTATGTCAGACGGATCGAGAGTCTTGAAGTCAGGGCGTTCTTGTATCATCAGGGCAAGGGTGTCGAACGAGCTGTCAAGTGATCTCAGGAGTGTCTTGACGATTTCATGCTTCGTGATTTCAGTGGCGCCTAGAGCACGAAGCTCATTTGTGATGTCAGTGAGGCGATCAAACGTGAGCTGGACATTCTCATTGACGTTTCTCTTGAAGCGGTTGAAGAGGTTGCGAAGAACACTGATCCTTTGATCTCTCTGGGTTGAGACGCCTTCGTTGACCTTGGAGAGCCAGTCCCAGACTAGCTTCGACATTTCCAGAGCACTCACACGGCCATACTGTCCTTTGGTCAGATGACCGCAGATGATGTTCTTGGCAGTAGAATCCAGTTGAATGAACTTCTTGACATCAGCAGGGGTGACACCTTCACCAGTCTTGGGAACGCCATTCTTGACGACATACCAGAGGTCGACATCAATGGCTTCAAGATGCATGCGCATCTTATTCTTCCAGTAGGGATATTCAGTTCCATCGAAGACATGGAACACAGTGGAGACTTTGATTATCCCTGCAGTCGACATAGCTAAAACTCCAGGTGGTTAAACCGAATCACACAGAACAAGGGAGTACCTTGCTCTGATACCAATTGAAAGTGCTAGTTATCGACTAGAGGGGGGTGAATAGGCGATTTTTATGAAAGTCTTCAAAACATGGGAGTTTCGAAGACAAACGATAGAAATGAACCTATTAACATGCAGCGGAAGGTAGACTACACTAGGCAGACCATAGTCAAGTATTCAATAAAGTGAAAGCACGAAGACTAATAGCAGCTAGGTAGAAATGATCAGGATGGAAGATAGTGTGAAGCCAAACAACAATAGAAGTCACACAGTGAAGTCAAACAGGTAACATAGGCAGGCAATGACTTCACAAAGACAAACAGTAAATAAAGAGAGGGGGAAGATAGAACCAGTCGCTTGGTGAGGACAAGGATTTGTTGGACTAGTTCCAGTTGTTGTGACAACTGTACGTCTGGTTAGGGAGGCTGAGATTTAACTCAGAAGACCGTGTCTTCACCTTATTCCCCTTGAGCTAAGGACACCCAGTCCTCGCCCAATCACTCTGGTAAGTCTTCAAGGTAGACTTCCAAACCTTCACAGACTTCGTTCACCGGCGATCCACAATGACTCTTGGATGCTCAGAATGCGACGCCTAACCGGCTAGAGGATTCACAGTCCTCAAGTGTAACAAGTCTTCAGGTCACGTGGACAGAAAGACTTCAATGATGCCTAACACTCTTTGGCTCTGGGTGTTTGGGCTTTGTCCTCGCAAGGATTTCTCTCTCTCAAAAGCTTCGGAGGTGAGTTGCTCTCAAGCGACAAAAGCCGTGCACTAACTCTGAGCAGCCACCAATTTATGGTGTAGGGGTGGGCTATTTATAGCCACTAGGCAACCCGACCTGATTTGTCCGAAATGACCCTGGGTCACTAAGGAACTGACACGTGTTCCAATGGTCAGATTTCAAACACACGCGGCAGCTTGTTTTGGGCTACAAGTAAAGCTGACTCATCCAGCTCTGGATAAGATTTTCTCTCATTATCTTTGCTCGAAGACATAGGATTTGATTGAGCATCACTTCAGTCACTCTGACTTTGTTCACTTTGACCCCACTTAACAGTACGGTGGTTCCTATGACTCAACAAAGAAGAAAATGAAACTACGAAATAAAGAAGACTTCCATATCCAAGTTTAGCTCAGATGTAGCTGCCTTCTTTTTGGGCGTGAAGAAGTGGTGCACTATTACGCGGTAGGGATTGTAATTTTTCTCGCATTTTCGTTTTTTCACTCAAACTCAAGTCCTATTTTTCCTCCACGTCGATAAGGAGCTAAAAGATCGACGACCTTAATACCTGTTTCAAAGATGGATAATTTCGTACTATGTCTTCGCGCTCCAAAGTCTTCATGCGATGTCTTCTCATGTCATAGCTTCAATGTGAATATCTTCACATACCACCATTGTCTTCAATGTCTTCACACATTTTTAGGGGTCATCTCCGGTAGGTAAACCGAATCAATGAGGGACTACTACATGTGTTATCCTGCAATTCTCACAAACACATTAGTCCCTCAACCAAGTTTGTCATCAATACTCCAAAACCAACTAGGGGTGGCACTAGATGCACTTACAGATACCATAATCCAAGTGTTGGTGTGTGAGCTAGATATCGAAGAATATGCTTCACAGCCTTATGGTGTGATTCCTTCGGTGTAGCTTGAAAGCAGGCACACATGCAAACACTAAGCATAATATCTGGCCTAGATGCACATAAATACAATAAAGAACCAATCATGGAGTGGTATACCTTTTGATCGAAGTCAATACCATTTTCATCAGTGCATAGATGGCCATTTGTGGGCATAGGGATTTTGACGCCTTTGCAATCTTGCATGCCGAATTTCCTCAGTACATCCTTGAGGTATTTCTCCTGAGATATGAATATGCCATTGCGTTGTTCACGAATTTGAAGACCCAAGAAGAATTTCAATTCTCCCATCATAGACATTTGATATTCTTCACTCATCATATAGGCAAATTCATCACTGTAACGTTGGTCAGTACAACCAAAGATGATATCATCAACATATATTTGGTATACAAACAATTCACCATCATAAGATTTAGTGAAAAGAGTTGGGTCAAGTGAACCGGGTTTGAAGCCTTTCTTCATGAGGAATTCCTTCAAAGTATCATAGCACGCCCGAGGGGCCTACTTGAGGCCATAGAGGGCCTTATTGAGTCTGAAGACTTTGTCAGGATGTTTTGGATCTTCAAAACCTGGGGGTTGAGCAACATATACTTGTTCCTCAAACTTACCATTGAGGAATGCACTTTTCACATCCATTTGATATAAGATGATATTATGATGGTTAGCATAAGCAAGTAATATGCGAATAGCCTCAAGTCTAGCAACAGGTGCAAAAGTTTCATCGAAATCAATTCCTTCAACCTGTGTGTACCCTTGAGCTACAAGTCGTGCCTTATTCCTCACCACAAGGCCATTTTCATCTTGCTTGTTGCGGTAGATCCACTTTGTGCCAATGATATTGTGCTTGCGAGGATCTGGACGTTTGACCAGTTCCCAGACGTTGTTGAGCTCGAATTGATGTAATTCCTCTTGCATAGCTTGAATCCATTCAGGCTCCAGAAATGCTTCATCTACCTTAGTGGGCTCTGTGATAGAGACGAAAGCAAAGTGCCCATAAAAGTTAGACAAATGTGAAGCTTTTGAGCGTGTCAGAGGACCTGGTGCATTGATGTCGCTGATGATTTTCTCAATCTGCACTTCATTTGCAACACGAGGATGAGCGGGTTGTCATCGAGGAATTGGATTAGCATTTTCTTCAGCACCACTTTCCTCAGGTGCATCAGCATGATGTTCTTCACGTTCTAGAATGACTTCTTCAGCAGATTCTTCGGTAGGAATGACATCCTCAGTAGCCTTGAACTTGATGGTTTCCTCAGGTGACTGTTCATCTAGCACAGGAGGTAGGTGCTCTCTTTGCGAGCCATTAGTTTCATCAAACCGCACATCTACAGTTTCAACAACCTTGTGGTGAACGGTGTTGAAGACTCTGTAGGTGTGCGAGTCCTTTCCATAACCAAGCATAAAACCTTCATGTGCTTTCGGTGCAAATTTAGAATTGTGATGAGGATCTCTAATCCAACATTATGCACCGAAGACTTTGGAATAACTCACATCGGGTTTCTTGTCAGTGAGGAGTTCATATGCAGTCTTCTTGAAGAATTTGTGAAGATATACCCTGTTGATGATGTGGCACGCAGTATCAATTACCTCAATCCAGAAGTGACGAGGTGTCTTGTATTCATCAAGCATAGTACGAGCCATCTCAACAAGAGTCTTGTTCTTGCGCTCCACAACGCCATTCTGCTGAGGAGTATAAGGAGCAGATAACTCATGAGTAATACCAAGTTCATCAAGATAGTCATCAAGACCAGTATTCTTGAACTCAGTTCCATTGTCACTTCTGATGTGCTTGATCTTCACACCAAAATTGGTTGAAGCCCTCGAGGAAAATTGTTTGAAGACTTCCTGCACTTCACGTTTGTAAGTGACAATATGCACCCATGTGTAACGAGAGTAATCATCAACAATAACAAAGCCATATAGAGATGCTTCATTAGTGAATGCAGAGTAAAGGACCAAAGAGATCCATGTGAAGCAATTCAAATGGTCGAGTGGTAGTCATGATAGTCTTCGCTGGATGCTTGGCCTTGGTCATCTTTCCAGCTTCACAGGCTCCGCACAAGTGATCCTTGAGGAATTTGACATTCTCAATGCCACTGACATGCTTCTTCTTCGCAAGCGTGTGCAAGTTCCTCATGCCAGCATGACCTAGTCGTCGATGCCATAGCCAGCCTTCTGAAGCTTTTGCAAGTAGACATATAGCTGGTTGTGGTCCTATAGAGAAATCAACAATATACAGATCTCCTCTCAAAAGCCTTCGAAGACTTTGGAATTGTCAGCTTCCATGATCACAACTCAACGATACTTGCATTGATAACAACCATATCAAGATCACAAAGCATTAAGACTGACATGAGGTTGTATCCTAAGGACTCGACAAGCATGACTCTGTCCATGTGTCGATCCTTTGAGATCGTAACCTTACCTAGATCCAATACCATTCTTTTGCCTTTGTGAGCAAAGATGATATGCTTCAGATGCGATGGAGATAAGGGAACATCCATCAATAGATTCTTGTCACCAGTCATGTGATTCGTACATCCACTATCGAGGACCCACTCAGTGGCTTTGGGTAGATCATCCTGCAGATGAATTAGTGCAACTTACGAACTCATATACTTCATCAGTGAAGAATATGACATAAATTTCATCAGATCAATTTCATCAAATCAATAGAACAGATAAAGCTGTATGAGGACGTGAGAAATGAGGATTCATTCTTCATGATTAGCCTGCGTCCTTTCTGGCACATTCAGGTCTCCAGCAAATTCTTCAGACGTTTAAGTTCGTCTGGAGACCTGACCCTGCATAAGAGATTAGTTCTCTTTCTTCACCACCCACATCTGAAGGGGTGGCAAAGAGTTCATCATTCTGCGAGCTCCATAAGAGAATGGTGGCATAGAAGCTAGTCCACTTCGTTTCACATAGGAGGAGTTAGGATAAGCATATGAGTAAGCAGAGAAATTCTTCGAGGACTTATGAACACAATGGTTAGAGGAATAATTCTCATATTCATAGCCCTTAGTTCTTCCCTACAAAACAGAAGTGTTAGCACGATGATGTTCATATGAGGATTTTGATCCTTTTGAGGAATTTGATCCGCGTGAGGAATTCGGTCCGTATGAGGACTTAGATCCATATGAAGAATTTGATCCATATGAAGAATTTGGTCCATATGAAGAATTTGATCTGGGGTTCCTATTCTTCATAGGTGGTGTCATGATGACATTCACCTGAAGACTTTCAAGGCACCTTTTGGGAACCCAGATTTTCTTCATAGGGGAACCGTTCTTGCCGTTAGTGCCAACATATCTAGCAAATACTTCACCATTCTGATTTTTGAACATTTTATAGTTTGAGTCAAATGACTCATCAGAAGAATGAGGAGATTCACATGTAAAGCCAGATAGAGTAGATGGATCTACTGGAGGTCCCTTTGCCGCAACCCATGAGGTTTTGGGATACTACTCAGGCTTCCAGTATGTCCCATTAGCATTGAGTTTCCTCTCAAAGGCAACTCCCTCTTTCCTGGGGTTCCTGTTGAGGATCTGCTTTTTAAGCACATCACAAAGAGCCTGATGCCCTTTGAGGCTTTTGTACATGCCTTTCATATACAATTCCTTCAGCCCTGCATCGTCAGTGATACTAGCAATATCCTCAGATGAGGAATTAGTGATAGCAGAGATAGGTGAAGAATTTGTAGCAGTAGAAGCATTTGAACATTCAGGTGAAGAATTAGCAGATTCACGTTCAATGCACTTCAAACATGGAGGAATGAATTCTTCCTGAGCAGCGCTAATTTGTTGAGCTAGTAATGAATTGTGCTCCTTCTGAAGATCTTCATAACTCACCCTTATCTTTTCAAGATCTTGCTTTCTTTGAAGAAATTCATAAGAAAGCTTCTCATGATCAGATAACAGAGTGTTATGATGACTTTGAAGGTTGTCAAATTTAGACTGAAGTCTCTGAAGATTTTCAGTCAAGGTTTTAGTGCGATCCATTTCCTCACCCAACATATCATCACTTTTATCTAGCATGTTTTGAACCTCTTCAAAAGCCTTTTCTTGTTTCACAGCAATCTTAGCAAGTTTAGAGTAGCTAGGCTTGAGGTTTTCATCAGATTCATCCTCACTTGATTTAGAGGAGGGATATTTGAGTACCTTGGCACCCTTTGCCATGAAGCAATAGGTGGGAGCATAGTCATCATCGTCATCAGCCTTGTTGTGGAAGCCATTTTCTTCAGTGTTGAAGATGGACTTGCTGACGAACGCAGTAGCGAGGGCTAGGCTCGCCACACCAGATTTTGACTCCTCAGATGCCTCCTCTTCCTCATGTTCCTCAGATTCAGCTTCAGAGTCCATTTCCTTGCCAATGAATGCCCGAGCCTTCTTAGAGCTGCTCTTCTTGTGAGATGAAGACTTTGAGGATTTTGATGATGAAGACTTTGAAGATTTCTTCTTCTTCTTTGAGTCATCAGAACTGTAATCCTTGTATTTCTTCTTCTTTGATTCCTTTTCCCACTGAGGACAATCTTGAATGTAGTGACCAGGTTTCTTGCATTTGTGGCATAGCCTCTTCTTGTAGTCACGGGATGAGGAATCATCACTCCTTGAGGATTTTCCAAAGCGACCACGCCATGAGAACTTCTGAATTTCTTCACGAGCAATGCTAGCTCCTGGCTCAGTTCTTCAGGATCACCAAGGCTGCTACCAGAATCTTCATCTTCAGATTCGGAGACTTCCTTGGCCTTCAGGGCGCGTGATCTGCCATAGCTTGAACCATAGAGATCTCTCTTCTCAGCAAGCTGGAACTCATGAGTGTTTAGCCTCTCGAGGATATCAGCGGGATCAAGTGAGTTGTAATCTCCACATTCTTGTATCATCAGTGCCAGAGTGTCAAATGAGGAATCAAGCGATCTCAGCAATTTCTTCACCACCTCATGGTCGGTGATGTCAGTGGCACCAAGTGCTTGAAGCTCATTTGAGATGTTAGTGAGGCAATCGAAGGTTTGCTGAACATTTTCATTGTCGAGTCTTTTGAAGCGGTTGATGAGATTGCGAAGAACATCAACTCGAGAGTCACGTTGTATCGAGTCTCCTTCATTTACTTTAGATAGCCTATTCCAGATAAGCTTAGCAGTTTCCAAAGCACTCACTCTGCCAGACTGCCCTTTACTCAGATGGCCACATATGATGTTCTTCGCTTGGGAATCGAGTTGCTTGAATCTCTTCACATCAGCAGCATTCACACAAGGTGTGACAGAGGGAACACCATTTTCCACAACATACCAAAGATCGTTGTCAATTGCCTCAAGATGCATTCGCATCTTATTCTTCCAGTAGGGGTACTCCGTCCCATCGAAGGTAGGACACCCAGCAGAGACCTTGATCAGACCTGCGGTCGACATAACTAAAACTCCAGGTGGTTAAACCAAAATCACACAGAACAAGGGAGTACCTTGCTCTGATACCAATTGAAAGTGCGTTAAGTCGACTAGAGGGGGGTGAATAGGCGATTTTTATGAATTATTCACTGAGGAATTTCAGGGTGAGGAAATTCCTAAGAGAAGAACTACTTGCAGCGGATTGAGAACTCAGATGCAAACATAACAAAGCATAAGCATGGTCATCATGATGGAATGAAAACACGCACAGAGTACAGAAAGCGTAAACACAGGATAAACAGGATGAAAACAAACAGACTGAAGAAATTGAACTGAGGAAATTGAGAAAGTCTTCAGTCAAAGTCTTCAAATAGATATGAACAAGCACACAACACAATAATGAGGAAATGGAAGAGTTGAGGAAATAGAACCAGTAGGCTTGGTGAAGACAATGATTTGGTAGACCAGTTCCAACTGCTATGACAGTTGTACGTCTGGTTGGAGCGGCTAGGTATTTAAACCTGAGAACACACAGTCCCGGACACACAGTCCTCACCGTATTCTCCTTGAGCTAAGGTCACACAGACCTCGCCCAATCACTCGTGGTAAGTCTTTAGGTGACTTCCAAACCTTCATAAACTCGGTCACTCGGCGATCCACAATTTTCTCTTGGATGCTCTAGACCATGACGCCTAACCGTCTGGAAGATGCACAGTCTTCAAAGGTAACAAGTGTCGGATCCATGCAGGATCAATCTCTTCGGTGATGCTCAGTCACTTTGGGTTTGTAGGTGTTTGGGTTTGGGTTTTCCTCACTTGATGATTTTCGCTCAAAGTCCTCGGAGGATAGGATGCTCTCAAATGACAAGTGTCAGTTTCTCTCGGAGCAGCCAACCAGCTAGTGGTTGTAGGGGCGGCTATTTATAGCCTAGGGAGCAGCCCGACATGATAAGACATAAATGCCCTTCAATGATATGACCGTTAGGTGGGTAGATATTTTGGGACAGCTGGCGCGTAGCACAACAACGGTCAGAAATTTGACTGTTAAATTCCTCAGCGCTATCATGTTCCTCACTTGTAGGCAATCCACACTGGCGAATTCCTAAGTCCTCAGTCAGAACAAATTCCTCAGAGACCAGAAAAACTTCGTCTCTGTCACTGAAGAAATTGACTGAGCTGCATGAGATTTCCAATGGCTTCACTCGAAGGGATTGGTAGGTGTAGGATTTTGAGATGAGCATCACATGGAAATTTTTCCTTAGTATTTCCTCGACCCCCTTTAACAGTATAGTGTTTCCTATGACTCAAGAAAGATAAAATGAAACTACGAAAACAAAAGTCTTCACGCTTCATGTTCTTCGTATGAATACCAAGTCTTCATGGCCACACCAATTTCTTCACTTTCAAAGTCTTCAGAAAGTCTTCAGAAATCCAAAGTCTTCAGTCGAAGACATTCATTTTTAGGGGTCGACTTTCTCTGTAAATATCAAACTCCTCATAGACTTATAGACCTGTATACACTCACAAACGCATCAGTCCCTTAACCTATAAGTCTTCAATACACCAAAATCACTAAGGGGCACTAGATGCACTTACATGAGGAAGCTAATGATGATGATCATGAAACTTCAGATCAAGTTACTACTAGACCTCGTAGGTCGAACAGAGCACCTTCCGCACCAGAGTGCTACGGTAATCCTGTCCTGGAAGTCATGTTACTAGACCATGACGGACCTACGAACTATGAAGAAGCTATGATGAGCCCAGATTCCGAAAGATGGCTTGAGGCCATGGAATCTGAGATAGGATCCATGTATGAGAACAAAGTGTGTACTTTGGTGGACTTGCCCAATGATCGACAAGCCATAGAGAATAAATGGATCTTCAAGAGGAAGACTGACGCTGATGGTAATGGTACTGTCCACAAAGCTCGACTTGTCGCAAAAGGTTTTCGACAAGTTCAAGGAGTTGACTGCGATGAGACTTTCTCACCCGTAGCGATGCTTAAGTCCGTCTGAATCATGTTAGCAATTGCCACATTATGAAATCTGGCAAATGGATGTCAAAACGGCATTCCTTAATGGATATCTCAAAGAAGAGTTGTATATGATGCAACCAGAAGGTTTTGTCAATCCTAAAGGTGCTAACAAAGTGTGCAAGCTCCAGCAATCCTTCTATGGACTGGTGCAAGCCTCTCAGAGTTGGAATATATGCTTTGATGAGGTGATCAAAGCATATGGTTTTATACAGACTTATGGTGAAGCATGTATTTACAAGAAAGTGAGTGGGAGCTCTGTAGCATTTCTGATATTATATGTGGATGACATATTGCTGATTGGAAATGATATAGAATTTTTGGATAGCATAAAAGGATACTTGAATAAGAATTTTTCAATGAAAGACCTCAGTGAAGCTGCTTACATATTGGGCATCAAGATCTATAGAGATAGATCAAGACGCTTGATAATATTTTCAATGAGTACATACTTTGACAAGATTTTGGAGTTCAAAATAGATTAGTCAAAGAAGGAGTTCTACCCTGTATTGTAAGGTATGAAGTTGAGTAAGACTCAAAGCCCGACCATGGCATAAGATAGAAAGAGAATGAAAGTTATTCCCTATGCCTCAGCCATAGGTTCTATAAAGTATACCATGTTGTGTAACATACCTGTTGTGTACCTTGCCATGAGTTTGGCAAGGGGGTACGATAGTTATCCAGGAGTGGATCACTGGACAGCGGTCAAAGTTATCCTTAGTTACCTAAGAGGACTAAGGAAATATTTCTCGGTTAGGGGGGTGATAAAGAGTTTGCATAAAGAGTTACGTTGATGCAAGCTTTTACACCGATCCGGATGACTCTGAGTCTCAATCTGGATACATATTGAAAGTGGGAGCAATTAGCTAGAGTAGCTCCATGCAGAGCATTGTAGACATAGAAAATTTGCAAAATACATACGGCTCTGAATGTGGCAGGCCCGTTGACTAAACTTCTCTCACAAGCAAAACAACATCACACCTTAGTACTCTTTGGGTGTTAATCACATAGCGATGTGAACTAGATTATTGACTCTAGTAAACCCTTTGGGTGTTAGTCACATGGCGATGTGAACTATCGGTATTAATCACATAAAGATGCGAACTATTGGTGTTAAATCACATGGCGATGTGAACTAGATTATTGGCTCTAGTGCAAGTGGAAGACTGAAAGAAATATGCCCTAGAGGCAATAATAAAGTTGTTATTTTATATTTCCTTATATCATGATAAATGTTTATTATTCATGCTAGAATTGTATTAACCGGGAACTTGATACATGTGTGAATACATAGACAAAACACCGTGTCCCTAGTAAGCCTCTACTAGACTAGCTCGTTAATCAAAGATGGTTAAGTTTCCTAACCATAGACATGTGTTGTCATTTGATGAACGAGATCACATCATTAGGAGAATGATGTGATGGACAAGACCCATATGTTAGCTTAGCATATTGATCGTTCAGTTGTATTGCTATTGCTTTCTTCATGTCAAATACATATTCCTTCGACTATGAGATTATGCAACTCCCGGATACCGGAGGAATGCCTTGTGTGCTATCAATTGTCACAACGTAACTGGGTGATTATAAAGATTCTCTACAGGTATCTCCGAAGGTGTTTGTTGGGTTGGCATAGATCAAGAGTAGCATTTGTCACTCCGAGTATCGGAGAGGTTTCTCTGGGCCCTCTTGGTAATACACATCATAATAAGCCTTGCAAGCAATGTGACTAATGAGTTAGTTGTGGGATAATATATTATGGAACGAGTAAAGAGACTTTCCGCTAACGAGATTGAACTAGGTATGAAGATACCGACGATCAAATCTCAGGCAAGTAACATACCGATGACAAAGGGAATAACGTATGTTGTCATTGCGGTACGACCGATAAATATCTTCGTAGAATATGTAGGAACCAATATGAGCATCCAGATTCCGCTGTTGGTTATTGACCAGAGAGGTGTCTCGGTCATGTCTACATAGTTCTCGAACCCGTAGGTCCGCACGCTTAACGTTCGATGATGATTTTGTATTATATGAGTTATGTGATTTGGTGACTGAATGTTGTTCGGAGTCCCGGATGAGATCACAGACATGACGAGGAGTCTCTAAATGGTCGAGAGGTAAAGATTCATATATAGGATGATAGTATTCGGACACCGGAAGTGTTCCGGGGGTACCGGGTACGTATCGGGTCACCAGAAGGGGTTCCGGGCATCCCCGGGCAACTACATGGGCCTAATGGGCCAAGAAGGGGACAGACCAGCCCCTAGGGGGCTGTTGCGCCCCATGTAGGCTGAAATAAGGGGGGAAAGAAAGAGGAGAAGAGGGAAAGGAAGGGGAGGGATTCGGCCTCCCCCTTCCTTCTCTCCTCCCTCCTCCTTCCTTCCCCCTCCGAATGAATATGGAAGGGGGAGGCCGAATTGGGAGGCGCCCAAGTAGGATTCCTCCTACTTGGGGCACGCCCTTGGCTGCCTCTCCTCCCCTCCAACCTATATATATATATGAGGGGGCACCGCTAGAACACACAACATTGATTCCTAGCCGTGTGCGGCGCCCTCCTCCACAGTTTACACCTCCGATCATATTCACGTAGTGCTTAGGCGAAGCCCTGCGCGGATCACTTCACCATCACCGTCACCACGCCGTCGTGCTTATGGAACTCTCCCTCGACACTTTATTGGATCAAGAGTTCGAGGGACGTCATCGAGCTGAACGTGTGCAGAACTCGGAGGTGTCGTACGTTCGGTGCTTGATCGGTCGGAACGAGAAGAAGTTCGACTACATCAACCATGTTGTCCAACACTTCCGATTTCAGTCTACGAGGGTACATAGACACACTCTCCCCCTCTCGTTGCTCTGCATCTCCTAGATAGATCTTGCGTGAGTGTAGGATTTTTTTTGAAATTGCATGCTACATTTCCCAACAGTCAGGTGGTGCAGTTCTAAGCTGAGCGTCGTGGCGGGATCTACGTGTGAAGTGGTGTACATAGCTGCTTCGGAAGCAGCACATGGAGTTTGGATGAAGGAGTTCATATCTGATCTGGGTGTAATACCCAGTGCAGTGGGTCCAATGACAATCTTTTGTGACAACACTGGAGCAATAGCCGTAACGAAGGAATCCAGGTTTCACAAGATAACCAAACACATCAAGAGACGCTTCAACTCCATTCGTGAAAAGGTCAAGGATGGAGACATAGAAATTTCCAAAGTACATACGGATCTGAATGTGGCAGACCCGTTGACTAAGCCTCTTCCGCGAGCAAAACATGATCAGCACCAAGACTCCATGGGTGTTAGATTCATTACAATGTAATCTAGATTATTGACTCTAGTGCAAGTGGGAGACTGAAGGAAATATGCCGTAGAGGCAATAATAAAGTTGTTATTTTATATTTACTTATTCATGATAAAGGTTTATTATTCATGCTAGAATTGTATTGATCGGAAACTTAAATACATGTGTTGATACATAAACAAATAACGTGTCCCTAGTAAGCCTCTACTAGACTAGCTCGTTGATCAGAGATGGTTAAGGTTTCCTAACCATGGGCATGTGTTGTCATTTGATAACGGGATCACATCATTAGGAGAATGATGTGATGGACAAGACACATCCGTTAGCTTAGCATATCGATCGTTCAATTTATTGCTATTGCTTTCAAATACATATTCCTTTGACTATGAGATTATGCAACTCCCGAATACCGGAGGAATACCTTGTGTGGTATCAAACGTCACAACATAACTGGGTGATCATAAAGATGCTCTACAGGTATCTCCGAAGGTGTTTGTTGAGTTGGCATAGATCGAGATTAGGATTTGTCACTCTGAGTATCGGAGAGGTATCTCTGGGCCCTCTCGGCAATACACATCATAAGCTTGCAAGCAAATGATTAAGGTGTTAGTTACGAGATGATGTTACACAACGAGTAAAGAGACTTGCCGGTAACGAGATTGAACTAGGTATAGAGATACCGACGATCGAATCTCGGGTAAGTAACATACCGACAGAAAAAGGGAATTACGTGTGTTTTCATAACGGTTCGACCGATAAAGATCTTCGTAGAATATGTAGGAGCCCGTATGGGCATCCAGGTTCCGCTATTGGTTATTGACCGGAGAGGTGTCTCGGTCATGTCTACATAGTTCTCGAACCCATAGGGTCCCCACGCTTAACGTTCGTTGACGATATAGTGTTATATGATTTGGTGACCGAATGTTGTTTGGAGTCCTGGATGAGATCACGGACATGACGAGGAGCTCCGGGATGGTCCGGAGGTAAAGATTGCTATATAGGACGATGGTATTCGGACACCGGAAGAGTTTCGGAGTGCACCGGGTAGTCATTGGGGACCGGAAGGGGTTCCGGACACCCCTCAGAAGTGTATGGGCCTAATGGGCCAAGCGGGGGACAAACCAGCCCACTAGGGGGCTCGCGCGCCCCTCTCCTTTGCTGGCAAGTCATAGGGGAAGGAAATGGGAGGGGTGACCCCTCCTGCCTTTCCCTCCTCGTGAGAGAAAGGAAAGGGGGGAGCCACCTCCCCTTGCCTTCCTCCCGCACTCAAATAAGGAAGGGGGCGCGGCTTGGGGAAGTCTATTGGGGAACGTAGTAATTTCAAAAAAATCCTACGCACATGCAGGATCATGGTGATGCATAGCAACGAGAGGGGAGAGTGTTGTCTACGTACCCTCGTAGACCGTAAGCGAAAGCGTTTTATCAATGCGGTTGATGTAGTCGTACACCTTCACGATCCGTCCCGATCAAGTACCGAACGTACGGCACCTCCGCGTTCAGCACACGTTCGGCTCGATGACATCCTCGCCTTCTCGATCCAGCAAGAGGGGCGAAGTAGTAGATGAGTTCCGGCAGCACGACGGCGTGGTGACGGTGTTGGTGAAGAACAATCTCCGCAGGGCTTCGCCTAAGCACTACGAAAACTGTGACGGAGGATAAACTAGAGGGGACGGGGGTGCCGGCACATGGCTTGGTGTTTCTTGATGTGTCTTTGGTGCTAGCCCTGCCCCTCTATTTATATGTTGAGCCCTAGGGTCGAAACTTGGAGCAAAAGCCTCCTCAAAGTCGGTTTTGCCCGAAAGGCAAGAGTCCCACTCAGACTCCAGGACCAAACGCCACAATCCTTGGCGTCTGGCCCAGACACCATGGGCCTCGGCGTCTGGCCCAGGGCCAGACGCCAGGGTCTCCGGCGTTTGGCCCCCTGGCCCCCGCAAAACTCCTTTTGCAACGACTTATATCCCCGTGGGCCTGACCCCTTGGCCTAACCATATCATCCAATATATGAATCTTTACCTCCGGACCATTTCGGAGCTCCTCTTCATGTCCGTGATCTCATCCGGGACTCCGAACAACATTTGATCACCAACATACATAACTCATATAATACTATATCGTCAACGAACGTTTAAGCGTGCAGACCCTACGGGTTCGAGAACTATGTAGACATGGCCGAGACACCTCTCTAGTCAATAACCAATAGCGGAACCTGGATTCCCATATTGGCTCCTACATATTCTACGAAGATCTTTATCGGTCGAACTGCATAACAACATACGTTGTTCCCTTTGTCGTCGGTATGTTACTTGCCCGAGATTCGATCGTCGGTATCTCAATACCTAGTTCAATATCGTTACCGGCAAGTCTCTTTACTCGTTCCATAATACATCATCCCGCAACTAACTCATTAGTTACAATGCTTGCAAGGCTTATAGTGATGTGCATTACTGAGTGGGCCCAGAGATACCTCTCCGACAATTGGAGTGACAAATCCTACTCTCGAAATACGCCAACCCAACAAGTACCTTTGGAGACACCTGTAGAGCACCTTTATAATCATCCAGTTACGTTGTGACGTTTGGTAGCACACAAAGTGTTCCTCCGGTAAACGGGAGTTGCATAATCTCATAGTCATAGGAACATGTATAAGTCATGAAGAAAGCAATAGCAGAATACTAAACGATCAAGTGCTAAGCTAACGGAATGGGTCAAGTCAATCACATCATTCTCCTAATGATGCGATCCCGACAACTCATGTCTATGGCTAGGAAACATAACCATCTTTGATCAACGAGCTAGTCAAGTAGAGGCATACTAGTGACACTCTGTTTGTCTATGTATTCACAGAAATACTATGTTTTCGGTTAATACAATTCTAGCATGAATAATAAACATTTATCATGAAATAAGGAAATAAATAATAACTTTATTATTGCCTCTAGGGCATATTTCCTTCAGTCTCCCACTTGCACTAGAGTCAATAATCTAGATCACATCGCCATGTGATTTAACATCAATAGTTCACATCATCATGTGATTAACACCCATAGTTCACATCGTCATGTGATCAACACCCAAAGGGTTTACTAGAGTCAATAATCTAGTTCACATCGCTATGTGATTAACACCCAAAGAGTACTAATGTGTGATCATGTTTTGCTTGTGAGAGAAGTTTAGTCAACGGGTCTGCCATATTCAGATCCGTATGTATTTTGCAAATTTCTATGTCAACAATGCTCTGCACGGAGCTACTCTAGCTAATTGCTCCCACTATCAATATGTATCAAGATCGAGACTTAGAGTCATCCAGATCGGTGTCAAAGCTTGCATTGATGTAACTCTTTACGACGAACCTTTTGTCACTTCCATAATCGAGAAACATATCCTTATTCCGCTAAGGATAATTTTGACCGTTGTCCAGTGATCTACTCCTAGATCACTATTGTACTCCCTTGCCAAACTTATGGTGAGGTACACAATAGGTCTGGTACTCAGCATAGCATACTTTATAGAACCTATGGCCGAGGCATAGGGAATGACTTTCATTCTCTTTCTATCTTCTGCCGTGGTCGGGCTTTGAGTCTTACTCAACTTCACACCTTGCAACACAGGCAAGAACTCTTTCTTTGACTGTTCCATTTTAAACTACTTCAAAAACTTGTCAAGGTATGTACTCATGAAAAAACTTATCAAGCTTCTTGATCTATCTCTATAGATCTTGATGCTCAATATGTAAGCAGCTTCACCGAGGTATTTCTTTGAAAAACTCCTTTTAAACACTCCTTTATGCTTTCCAGAATAATTCTACATTTATTTCCGATCAACAATATGTCATTCACATATACTTATCAGAAATACTGTAGTGCTCCCACTCACTTTCTTGTAAATACAGGCTTCACCGCAAGTCTGTATAAAACTATATGCTTTGATCAACATATCAAAGCGTATATTCCAACTCCGAGATGCTTTCACCAGTCCATAGATGGATTGCTGGAGCTTGCATATTTTGTTAGCACCTTTAGGATTGACAAAACCTTCTGGTTGCATCATATACAAATCTTCTTTAATAAATCCATTAAGGAATGCAGTTTTGTTTATCCATTTGCCAGATTTCATAAAATGCGGCAATTGCTAACATGATTCGGACAGACTTCAGCATAGATACGAGTGAGAAACTCTCATCGTAGTCAACACCTTGAACTTGTCAAAAACCTTTTGCGACAATTCTAGCTTTGTAGATAGTAACACTACTACCAGCATCCGTCTTCCTCTTGAAGACCCATTTAATCTCAATGGCTCGCTGATCATCGGGCAAGTCAATCAAAGTCCATACTTTGTTCTCATACATGGATCCCATCTCAGATTTCATGGCCTCAAGCCATTTCGCGGAATCTGGGCTCATCATCGCTTCCTCATAGTTCGTAGGTTTGTCATGGTCAAGTAACATGACCTCCAGAACAGGATTATTGTACCACTCTGGTGCGGATCTCACTCTGGTTGACCTACGAGGTTCGGTAGTAACTTGATCTGAAGTTACATAATCATCATCATTAGCTTCCTCACTAATTGGTGTAGGAGTCACAAGAACAGATTTCTATGATGAACTACTTTCCAATAAGGGAGCAGGTACAATTACCTCATCAAGTTCTACTTTCCTCCCACTCACTTCTTTCGAGAGAAACCCCTTCTCTAGAAAGGATCCATTCTTAGCAACGAATGTTTTGCCTTCGGATCTGTGATAGAAGGTGTACCCAACTGTCTCCTTTGGGTATCCTATGAAGACACATTTCTCCGATTTGGGTTTGAGCTTATCAGGATGAAACTTTTTCACATAAGTATCGCAACCCCAAATTTTAAGAAACGACAACTTTGGTTTCTTGCCAAACCACAGTTCATATGGTGTCGCCTCAACGGATTTAGATGGTGCCCTATTTAACGTGAATGTAGTTGTCCTAATGCATAACCCCAAAACGATAGTGGTAAATCGGTAAGAGACATCATAGTTTGCACCATATCTAATAAAGTATGGTTATGACATTCGGAAACACCGTCACATTGTGGTGTTCCAGGTGGCGTGAGTTGCGAAACTATTCCGCATTGTTTCAAATGAAGACCAAACTCGTAACTCAAATATTCTCCTCCACGATCAGATCGTAGAAACTTTATTTTCTTGTTACGATGATTCTCCACTTCACTCTGAAATTATATGAACTTTTCAAATGTTTCGGACTTATGTTTCATCAAGTAGATATACACATATCTGCTCAAATCATCTGTGAAGGTCAGAAAATAATGATACCCACCGCGAGCCTCAATATTCATCGGACCACATACATCAGTATGTATGATTTCCAACAAATCTGTTGCTCGCTCCATTGTTCCGGAGAACAGAGTCTTAGTCATCTTGCCCATAAGGCATGGTTCGCAAGTACCAAGTGATTCATAATCAAGTGATTCCAAAAGTCCATCAGTATGGAGTTTCTTCATGCGCTTTACACCAATATGACCTAAACAGCAGTGCCACAAATAAGTTGCACTATTATTATTAACTTTGCATCTTTTGGCTTCAATATTATGAATATGTGTATCACTACGATCGAGATCCAACAAACCATTTTCATTGGGTGTATGACCATAGAAGGTTTTATTCATGTAAACAGAACAACAATTATTCTCTAACTTAAATGAATAACCGTATTGCAATAAACATGATCAAATCATATTCATGCTCAACGCAAACACCAAATAACACTTATTTAGGTTCAACATTAATCCCGAAAGTATAGGGAGTGTGCGATGATGATCATATCAATCTTGGAACTACTTCCAACACACATCATCACCTCGCCCTTAACTAGTTATCTGTTCATTCTGCAACTCCCGTTTTGAGTTACTACTATTAGCAACTGAACCAGTATCAAATGCCGAGGGGTTGCTATAAACACTAGTAAAGTACACATCAATAACATGTATATCCAATATACCTTTGTTCACTTTGCTATCCTTCTTATCCGCCAAATACTTGGGGCAGTTCCGCTTCCCGTGACCAGTTCCTTTGCAGTAGAAGCACTCAGTCTCAGGCTTAGGTACAGACTTGGGTTTCTTCACTTGAGCAGCAACTTGCTTGCCGTTCTTCTTGAAGTTCCCTTTTCTTCCCTTTGTCCCTTTACTTGAAACTAGTGGTCTTGTTAACCAACAACACTTGATGCTCTTTCTTGATTTCTACCTTCGTCGATTTCAGCATCGCGAAGAGCTCGGGAATTACTTTCGTCATCCCTTGCATATTATAGTTCATCACGAAGTTCTAATAACTTGGTGATAGTGACTAGAGAATTCTGTCAATTACTATTTTATCTGGAAGATTAACTCCCACTTGATTCAAGCAATTGTAGTACCCAGACAATCAGAGCACATGCTCACTGGTTGAGCTATTCTCCTCCATCTTGTAGGCAAAGTACTGTCAGAGGTCTCATACCTCTCGACACGGGCATGAGTATGAAATACCAATTTCAACTCTTGGAACATCTTATATGCTCCGTGGCGTTCAAAACATTTTTGAAGTCCCGGTTCTAAGCCGTAAAGCATGGTGCACTTAACTATCAAGTAGTCATCATACCGAGCTTTTGTCAAGACGTTCATAGCGTCTGTATCTGCTCCTGCAATAGTTCTGTCACCTAGCGGTGCATCAAGGACATAATACTTCTATGCAGCAATGAGGAAAATCCTTAGATCACGGAGCTAGTCCGCATCTTTGCTACTAGCATCTTTCAACTTATTTTTCTCTAGGAACATATCAAAAATAAAACAGGGGAGCTAAACGCGAGCTATTGATCTACAACATAGATATGCTAATACTACCAGGACTAAGTTCATGATAAATTTAAGTTCAATTAATCATATTACTTAAGAACTCCCACTTAGATAGACATCCCTCTAATCATCTAAGTGATCACGTGATCCAAATCAACTAAACCATGTTCGATCATCACATGAGATGGAGTAGTTTCAATGGTGAACATCACTATGTTGATCATATCTACTATATGATTCATGCTCGACCTTTCGGTCTCAGTGTTCCAAGGCCATATCTGCATATGCTAGGCTCGTCAAGTTTAACCTGAGTATTCCGCGTGTGCAACTATTTTGCACCCGTTGTATTTGAACGTAGAGCCTATCACACCCGATCATCACGTGGTGTCTCAGCACGAAGAACTTTCGCAACGGTGCATACTCAGGGAGAACACTTATGCCTTGAAATTTAGTGAGAGATCATCTTATAATGCTACCGTCGATCTAAGCAAAATAAGATGCATAAAAGATAAACATCACATGCAATCAATATAAGTGATATGATATGGCCATCATCATCTTGTGCTTGTGATCTCCATCTCTGAAGCACCGTCATGATCACCATCATCACCGGCGCGACACCTTGATCTCCATCGTAGCATCGTTGTCGTCTCGCAAACTATTGCTTCTACGACTATCGCTACCGCTTAGTGATAAAGTAAAGAAATTACAGGGCGATTGCATTGCATACAATAAAGCGACAACCATATGGCTCCTGCCAGTGGCCGATAACTCGGTTACAAAACATGATCATCTCATACAATAAAATATAGCATCATGTCTTGACCATATCACATCACAACATGCCCTGCAAAAACAAGTTAGACGTCCTCTACTTTGTTGTTGCAAGTTTTACGTGGCTGCTACGGGCTGAGCAAGAACCGTTCTTACCTACGCATCAAAATCACAACGATAGTTCGTCAAGTTAGTGATGTTTTAACCTTCTCAAGGATCGGGCGTAGCCACACTCGGTTCAACTAAAGTTGGAGAAACTGACACCCGCCAGCCACCTGTGTGCAAAGCACGTCGGTAGAACCAGTCTCGCGTAAGCGTACGCGTAATGTCGGTCCGGACCGCTTCATCCAACAATACCGCCGAACCAAAGTATGACATGCTGGTAAGCAGTATGACTTGTATTGCCCACAACTCACTTGTGTTCTACTCGTGCATATAACATCTACGCATAAAACCTGGCTTGGATGCCACTGTTGGGGAACGTAGTAATTTCAAAAAAATTCCTACGCACATGCAGGATCATGGTGATGCATAGCAACGAGAGGGGAGAGTGTTGTCTACGTACCCTCGTAGACCATAAGCGGAAGCGTTTTATCAACGCGATTGATGTAGTCGTACACCTTCACGATCCGTCCCGATCAAGTACCGAACGTACGCCACCTCCGCGTTCAGCACACGTTCGGCTCGATGACGTCCTCGCCTTCTCGATCCAGCAAGAGGGGCGACATAGTAGATGAGTTCTGGCAGCACGGCGGCGTGGTGACGGTGTTGGTGAAGAACAATCTCCGCAGGGCTTCGCCTAAGCACTATGAAAAATGTGACGGAGGATAAACTAGAGGGGACGAGGTTGCCGGCACACGGCTTGGTGTTTCTTGATGTGTCTTTGGTGCTAACCATGCCCCTCTATTTATATGTTGAGCCCTGGGGTCGAAACTTGGAGCAAAAGCCTCCTCAAAGTCGGTTTTGCCTGAAAGGCAAGAGTCCCACTCGGACTCCAGGACCAAACGCCACAATCCTTGGCGTCTAGCCCATACACCATGGGCCTCGGCGTCTGGCCCAGGGCCAGACGCCAGGGTCTCCGGCGTTTGGCCCCCTGGCCTCCGCAAAACTCCTTTTGCACCGACTTATAGCCCCGTGGGCCTGACCCCTTGGCCTAACCATATCATCCAGTATATGGATCTTTACCTCCGGACCATTCCAGAGCTCCTCGTCATGTCCGTGATCTCATCCGGGACTCCGAACAACATTCGATCGCCAACATACATAACTCATATAATACTATATCGTCAACGAACGTTTAAGCGTGCAGACCCTACGGGTTCGAGAACTATGTAGACATGACCGAGACACCTCTCTGGTAAATAACCAATAGCGGAACCTGGATGCCCATATTGGCTCCTACATATTCTACGAAGATCTTTATCGGTCGAACCGCATAACAACATACGTTGTTCCCTTTGTCATCGATATGTTACTTGCCCGAGATTCGATCGTCGGTATCTCAATACCTAGTTCAACCTCGTTACCGGCAAGTCTCTTTACTCGTTCCATAATACATCATCCCGCAACTAACTCATTAGTTACAATGCTTCCAAGGCTTATAGTGATGTGCATTACTGAGTGGGCCCAGAGATACCTCTCCGACAATCGGAGTGACAAATCCTAATCTCGAAATACGCCAACCCAACAAGTACCTTTGGAGACACCTGTAGAGCACCTTTATAATCACCCAGTTACGTTGTGACGTTTGGTAGCACACAAAGTGTTCCTCCGGTAAACGGGAGTTGCAGAATCTCATAGTCATAGGGACATGTATAAGTCATGAAGAAAGCAATAGCAGAATACTAAACGATCAAGTGCTAAGCTAACGGAATGGGTCAAGTCAATCACATCATTCTCCTAATGATGTGATCCCGTTAATCAAATGACAACTCATGTATATGGCTAGGAAACATAACCATCTTTGATCAACGAGCTAGTCAAGTAGAGGCATACTAGTGACACTCTGTTTGTCTATGTATTCACACAAGTATTATGTTTCCGGTTAATACAATTCTAGCATGAATAATAAAAATTTATCATGAAATAAGGAAATAAATAATAACTTTATTATTGCCTCTAGGGCATATTTCCTTCAAAGTCCCCATGTAGGATTCGGATCTACTTGGGGTGCCCCATGGACTCTTCCCTCTTCCCCACCTATATATATGTGGGAGGGGGGCGCCACACATAACGACGACAATCTCTTAGCCGTGTGCGGTGCCCCCCTCCACCGTTTACACCCTCAGTCATATTTTCGTAGTGCTTAGGCGAAGCCCTGCGGAGATAGCATCACCATCACCGTCACCACACCGTCGTGCTGCCGGAACTCATCCACTACCTTGCCATCTTGCTGGATCAAGAAGGCGTGGACGTCACCGAGTTGAACGTGTGTTGAACGCGGTGGTGCAGTACGTTCGGTACTTGATTGGTTGGATCGTGAAGAAGTTCGACTACATCAACCGCATTACTAAACGCTTGCGCTTACGGTCTATGAGGGTACGTAGACACACTCCCCCCCCCTCGTTGCTATGCGTCTCCATGGATAGATCTTGTGTGTGCGTAGAATTTTTTTTTGTTTTCCATGCAATGATTCCCAACAGTGATAGCAGTAGAAGAAGTTGGATTAACGGTCTACTTGTCACAGACATAATGCCTATATGAGATTATGCCATGAATGACGATAGTTATAAAGATTGCTATTCTTGTCAATTGCCCAACTGTAATTTGTTACCATGTCGTTTTCCTTCTTTCGAGAGAGATACCTCTAGTGAGCCTATGGCCCCCAGGCTCTATTCTTCCATCAATACAAACTCCTACAAATTTGCTTTTACTATTTTCTTTTACTCTTGTCATACGACTATCTATCTATTTGCTTTTAATATTGTAACTAGCAAGACAAGGGGATTGACAACCCTCTTGCCAAGTTGAGTGAAGTTTTTTTGTTTGTGTGTAGGTACTGCTTATTCTATTGCTTGCTGATTCCTACTGGTTCGATTAAATCTTGGTTCTTAACTGAGGGAAATACTTTGGTTTTGGGCTACATCACCCTTCCTCTTTAGGGAATAAGGAAATCCCAACAACTCCTACGGGAGTAGCAAGAGTGTTGGGAGGGGGGCCTTGGGGGAAGCCCCCCATGTGGAGGCTCCTAGGTGGAAGGGGGCGCAAGCTCCCCCTTTTTGTAGAGCTTTCTTTGTTGCCCCCCTTATGACTCCTCCACCCCTTCTCCTATAAATAGAAGAGGAGGGCAGCCACCATACACACTGGAACTTGAGCCTTTGAGCTCTCACCAAATGGCATGCAATGATCTCTCTCTTCTCTCTCTCTCTCTCTCTCTCTCTCTCTCTCTCTAGCCACTACACGAAATAGTTTCGTAGCGCCGAAAGGCTACCCAATCTCTAGGAGCCTGAAACAATTGTGCACATGACCAGAGGCACACTATTATGGTTAACCATGTGCATATCCCTTCTATGTCCCCTCCATGGGAGTCTTGGGGTGGTAGGATTTGATGATTTCTACAACCTCGAAAGAGATACTATCGCCATCGGAGTGGTAGGGTGCTCTACATGATTTGAAATCTTTGAAACGAGTGAAACCGATGCATCTTTAGTAATATCGTCTCACGCATTTTGAGGTGGCAACGTTGGCCTTCGATTGGAACAAGCAGAGGGACATGGCTTGTGGCCATGCCCAACTGAGTGATGGTATTAGCTAATTTTTTGTTGGGTTTTGGATCGTTTATAGGGTTTTGAAAAAAACGCATCATGCATGTACATATCATCTCTTTTGGTCTAGAAGGAAAGGCAATGCTCTTTCCGGTTCCTTGAATAAAGTAGTTCGGTGTTGCTTTTGCATCATAATTTTTGGAATACTTTTTTTATCCGTTTGAATATTCAAAAATAAATAATAATAATGTTTTCACTATTTCTAGTTTTCCTTCAATGTTGTGTTACTAAGAAAACATTTGCAATCTTCCTCTATTTTTTAGAATTTTATAGTATCTCCTACTACTTTTAGAATCATGTTTTTTCACTTGTCTTGATGTTTCTCAAAATTTGAACCTTTTGAATTTTATGATGTTTTCTCCATGGTTGCCATGTGTGCTGAAAAATCTCAAACATTTGCATTGACATGTTCAAAATGACGAACCTAATGTGAAATTTCTTGCGCTGCAGTCAGAACTTTAGAAAAATATGAAGAAAAATGTACTTCAGTCCTTCCACACATTTGACTTTGACGTCTTCTTTATGCAGAAATAGCTGTGTTTCTGTGCGTTTAAGGTAGAGTGTTAGGGTGGTGTTAGACCAAGCTTAATTTGTGAAAGTAGAGACAGTGTAGAAAAACAAATAGGTCAAGAGATCACGCACCACACACAAAAAAGTCGAGAGATCCTTCCTCGTCAAACAGCATTTTCCAGTGGGAGAGGCTTCTCTTTTACCGGTACCGCTGCTCATGCTTAAATTCTACTCCTACTGTTCCGTTTGGATGGTCAACTGCGACTACAATTCCTATCGAGCCTAGCTACGCTCCTCCCCACTCCGCGCCGCTGGCCACTCCGGCCGCGGCGGCCACCCCCCCCACCCCCACCCCTTCCCCACCCGCGCCGCCCCGCCCGCGATGCCGGGGCATCCCATGCCGCCGACGGATCCGCCCCGTTCTCCTGCCTCCCCACC
>NC_057796.1:239137379-239142317 GCF_018294505.1 Triticum aestivum | reverse complement strand
CGACCGCCATTGATGATGGATGGACGTTGTACCAGTCCCGCAGAAGCAAGAAGGCTAGAAAATACCCGCCGGTCCGCTCGGGACATCGCCGCGGGTCCGGATCCGGGCGCTGCCCCCCTGCGCCGGGTCGCGAGGCCTTCTTAAGCAAGTTCAGAGGCCTTTGTTTTCGATGCCTCAGCCTGCACCACCGCCACGTCGACTTCCACGACCCCCTCCACTGCATCATCTGCAAGCGCCCGGGCCACATCGGCAAGGAGTGCCCCCAGAACCGGAGGAACCAGAAGGGGGACGGGCTCCAGGCTCGTCCGGTGCGAGATCGGCTGGTCTTCCCTGCCCAGGCCAGCCCTCCTCCGCCGGAGATAGCTCCGCCGGGCGCCCCCTGCGTCGACCACGGGCGCCGGCCGAGAACCAGCCACAAGGTGATCGCCTCCACCCCGGAGATGGAGCAGCAGATCTTCCTGCTGCAGCAGCACGCGGTGGTGGTCACCGCGGTGAGCAAGCTGCACGCGGCCAGTCCCCTCTCCATCGGCCGCGCCATCGAGCGGGAGTTCCAGATCCCCGCGCACCTCCTCCGCGTCACCAGCCACGACCCAGAAGACTTCTTCATCCACTTCACCATGCCAGCCCACAAGGACCTCGCCGTTCGGAGGGGCTCGATCGTGGTGGATGGTGTCTCCTTCCTGCTGGAGCCATGGAGGGAGGACACGCACGCCATCCACGACACCTGGATGCTGCATGTCCGCGTCGTCATGGAGAAGCTGTCGATGCAGCTCTGGACCCTGGAGGGCGCGAAGGACGCGCTGGGCGACGCGGTCATCATCGACCGTCTCGACAGCCGCACGTTCGAGCGTGCGGACACGAAGCTGTTCGCCGTCTGGGTGTGGGTGTGGCAGCTGCACCACATCCCCACCAAGTGAACCCTGTGGAAGCACGCCAGAGGTGCCGGCCGGGTGGAGGAGATGATCGGCTTCTCGCCCCCTAGCCGGGCCGTCGCGCCACCGCCGAACCTGCTGCGATGGGATGTGCTGGTGCACATCGACCGGGTCGAAGACTGGGCGCCCCTGTCCCCGCGCTCCTCCTACTCCGGGCAAAGCGGCCTCCCGTCCTCCGACGATGACGACCGCCCGTATCCGCGCTACCCCCACGCGGGGGGCTGGGTGGCTGGCGTGGAGGACGGCAGGCCGGTGCAGGACCTGGGGCCGCGCCTGCGCCCGCCCGCGCAAGTCGCGTCCTCGGGGTGCAGGGGAATGCCATCGGTGGGCCACAGGCGCAGCCACGACGGCGATGACAGTGGCGGCCAGCAGAGGTCATGCAAGGACACGCTCCTCGGGCGAAGCCGCGGCAAGGAGTCAGCCGTGCCACCCCCCGCTCCTGAGCGCCGCCGCAGCCGCACCCCAACCTCGCGCCGCGGACATGGCCCCTTCAAGGACAGGCGCTCCGACCACGCCCCCAGGAGGCACCGCTCTGGGGGAGGGGCTGGTTCAAGCCGCTCCCGCGGTGCGTCCTCCTCACGCACGCCTGCGACCTCTTCCAACCAGCTGCTCGCGCCTCCCCGGCCTCTGCCCCAGGCTTCGGGCAACGCGCAGGACGACGACCCGGTGGTCGCTTTCTTCGACGAAGTCGACAAGGAGCTGCCGCCTCCGCCGAGGGTGGACACGAGGGCGGCGGCAGTGGACAGGGCGGCAGCGGCCACCATGGACAAGCCGCTTAGCTTCACCGACCAGGCGGGAGCTGGCAGCGGCATCGACGACGACATCGACATGGGTCCGGCCCTCTCGCTCGCCCGCCACACTCCTAGGCCGGCCACCACTCACTCCGTGCAGCTCGGCGCGGTGACCTCCCAGGTGTGCCACCTGCAGATTGCTGACGCGAACGGGGAGGGTGACGCGTGACAACTGTTCGTCAACGCCGCGCCATCCGCGCTCGGCAAACCTCCCGCCCGCGCCAAGACGCCTTCCTGCTCCAGGCCTGCCGCGGCGCCGTCTCGCCAGAGCGCCCGTCAGGCGAAAAACCCGTTCACCGTTCCGGTCAGCCAGCGGGCAACACTCCGCATCGTCCACGGCCTCGGCATCCTCGGGCCCAAAGAGACCATGATGGCCAAGGCGGTGGAGGCGCTGATCCGCTGATTCGACGAGCCCCTGTCCGACTCTGACATCAAGGCCATTGCGAAACTCACCAACCTCGACGCCGCGGCGCTCAAGATAGCCGCGGGCATGCACGGTCCAGACGGAGAGGCCTCGCAGGCCACCACCTCTCCATGTTAGTGTTCCCTAGTGGTAGCAGTATCCGGCGACCCCATGCACTGGGCTGGGTTGAGTTAGGTTTCATCATGCATTGTAATAGTATAGGTCTCCTTAGCGAGCGAGGTGTAGTTGTTCGCCGGCGGAATTTGGGGCCTGTTGGTGGCCGCCGGCGACCCCCCGGCCCGATGATGGTGTACCCGTGTTTAATTTCAAGTAGTAGTAGTTGTCGGAGATATCTTCTGTTTCCCCATGAGTGACACAAACTGCCCGATAATGAGCTGGAATGTGCGGGGTTTGAACTCGCCGGCCCGCGAGAAGTAGTTTTGGAGACGGCGGAGATGCATAGACTCGCCATCCTCTGCCTACAGGAAACGAAGATCGATGAATGGACCAGGGCACTAGTTAGGGAAACTGGAGGAGCGCGGCTAGACGACTACGTCGTCCTCCCTGCCGCGGGCATGAGGGGAGGCGTCGCAATCTTCTGGGACAAGAATCGAGTACAGGTGCTATCGCAGGCCGTCGGCTGCTTCTCCATTACCGCCAGGATCACCATCATCGCTAGCGGTGCTACGTTCTGGCTGACGACAGTCTACGGGCCGGTCGACGATGGAAGGAAGGATGATTTCCTGGCCGAGCTGGCACGGCCTGCTCCGCCGTCAAACGCCCCTGGCTCATCAACGGCGACTTCAACCTGATCTACGAGGCGCGCGACAAAAACAACACCAACATAAACCGTAGGATCATGGGAAAATTCCATGCGGCGATCGATGCGGCAGGGCTGAAGGAGATCAAGTGCAAGAATAGAAGATTTACGTGGAGTAACGAGCGCGCGTCTCCAACCCTTGTCAGCATAGATAAATTCTTTTGCACCATGGCCTGGGCCTCCATGTTTCCCTCCTACCTCCTTAACGCCGCATCCACCTCATGTTCTGACCACTACCCGTTGCTGCTGTCGGAGGCGGCGGCCCCTCGCCGCGCGGCTCGCTTCCGCTTCGAGTCCTTTTGGCCGAGATTTCCTCGTTTCCACACTACGGTGCAGAGGGCGTAAGTCGCCTCTAGCTGTGCTTTCAAGAGAATCAGCACAAAGCTCACACGAGTGGCCTGAGACCTGAAGATTTGGGCTAGGGGCTTCTTCAGTGAGACAAAGCTTCAAATGCATATCGCAAATGAGATCGTGCTCCGCCTCGACATAGCTCAGGAGAGTAGACAACTAACAGTAGATGAACTCCAGCTGCGGAAAAAGCTCAAGATGCGAGTCCTTGGACTCGCCGCCATCGAGAGGGTGCGTAAGAGATAGGCCTTGCGCGTCACCTGGCTACGCGCGGGTGACGCCAAGATGGCGTTCTTCCAGGCAAAAATCAACTCGCGGCGCCAAAAAAACTTCATCCATGCCCTACACACCAGAGACTCCATTGTCACCTCCCACAGCGACAAGGAGCGGATCATTCATGAGCACTTCCGATCCTCGCTGGGCACAAAACCGCCTCGCAGCCGTACCATCAACTAGGAGGCCATTCACCTGCCATCCTTGCCGGCAGCCGGCCTCGACAACCCCTTCACCGAGAATGAGGTGTGGGCGGCGATCTGCAAATCTCCGCAAGAGAAGGCCCCGGGGCCGGACGGCTTCAATGGCACCTTCTTCCGCTCGTGCTGGTCCATCATCAAGACTGGCGTCATGGCCGTCTTCCACCAGTTCTACAATCTCTGAGGCGGCGACATGTCGGCGATCAACAACGCTACAATCATTCTCCTACCAAAAAAGGATGGGGCAACGGAGATCACCCACTTCAGGCCCGTCAGTTTGATCCATTCAATAACCAAGCTCATCTCCAAGGTTCTCTCGATTAGATTGGCGTCAGTCATTGGCTCCATCATCTCACCGGCGCAAACGGCATTCCTGAAGTCGAAGTGCATCCACGACAGCTTTTTGTTTATACAGAACTCTGTACGCGCCCTCCACCGTTGCAAAGCGCCAGGACTGTTGGTAAAGTTAGACATAGCAAAGGAGTTCGACACCGTCTCCTGGGAATACCTGCTGGAACGGCTTCAACAGCTAGGGTTTAGTGTGCGCTGGCCGGACTGGATGTGACGCCCGGAGAATTAGACTACAGTAATTCCCTGCTATTGATGCCACGTCACCTCTGACACTGTAGTTAATCCCACGTTAGTTCAAAAACCAATTCAAATTCAAAATTGAATAAAAGGCAAACAACAAAAGTTTTCAAACTTTAAAACTAAAATGTTCGGGTTGTGCCAAATAATGCTTAGATAATTATGGTGGAGAACCACACTTTTATAAAATGTTCAAATATTCAAATGGTAATAAAACGGTAGCAAAGTATTATTTAAATACTTTAAATACTCAACAATTACAAAATATTTTATTTTAGGTGCCAAGTTAATTGTGGCAGTGGACTAATTAGTAATACTAATTTAGGTGCTCATTTGGCATTTTACAAAACTAAAATAAAATGTAACTAAAATAAAACAGAAAAGAAACACACAAAAAATGAAAAGAAAACCCCCGGCCAATTGGGCTTTGGCCCACCAGGCCGCAACCCACCGGGCCGCCAGGCCGGCCCACCCTGCCGCGCACCTCCCCCACTCCCCCTTATCCACTCCCTCCCCCAAACCCTAACCTACCCCACGCACCCGATCCCCCCCACTTTCCTTGGCGCCCCCCTCTCCCCGATCT
>NC_057796.1:239129017-239136817 GCF_018294505.1 Triticum aestivum | reverse complement strand
GCGCTCGTCCCCGGCGCCACCCCGACGCCCCACCTCGTCGCTCGCCGGACTGCCCCGCCCTGCCTCTCCATCGCCGGCCGACCCCGGACCTCACCGCCGTCCGCCTCGTCCTCCTCCCCGTCGGCGCCATCACGCCTCGCCGCCAAACTCCCTTGCAACGGGGGTGAGAACCCCATTCCCCCTGCTTCCCTTTCCCCGCCGTCCCGCACATCCACCGTCGTGCTTGGCCATCGCCAACCTCGCAGCCCGCGCGCCTCGCTCCCTACAGCCTCGCCCGCGGTTGCTGCCGCCGCGCTCAGCACGCCAGCCACCCCTGTCCCCTACCCCACCCGCCGTTTCGCACCTCCCCTGCCGATGCTCGCCCGTGCGCAGGGCTGCTGCTGTGCCTGGCCGTCGTGCGTCGCCGCGCCCCTGTGCACTCCGCCGGCGCCGCCGCGTCCCTTCCCCGCTCGCGCCACGCCCGTGTTCGCCCTACCCAGCGCTCGCTGGCCGCCGGTCACCTGCCAACCACGCTCCGGCCACGGCCTCGCCCACAGTCGTGTGTGCGTGAGCGTGTGTTTGGCCGGTTGTGCCCCTGACCACCAAGGGCTGTTAAGGACAAAAAAAGAAATGAACGAATTTAAATGTTAAATAAAATAATTAGTATGCTAATTAATTACTTAATTAGTTAATTAGGTAATTAGCATAATATAACTCAATGACAGATGGGCCCCGCTGTTAATTAAGCAAGATTTTATTTTCTAAACTACTAAAGTTAGAGACAATGACATGCGGACCCACTTCTACTATTCACTGGTTGACTAGTCTCTGTTGACTTGGTCAACTGGGCCCTCTGGCCCATCTGTCAGCCGCATGTGCATAGTGGTGGGTGCACTTCTGTGTACTCGTAGCATTTGCTGATTATTTTCATAGTAATAATCATAGTATTAGAAAATCAATTAAAACTTTGAAAAATTAATATAAAATAAACCGTAGCTCGGATTAAAATACTTTGTACATGAAAGTTGCTCAGAACGATGAGACGAATCGGAATACGCAGTCTGTTCGTCTGCCACACATCCCTAGCATAGTAAACCCGCAACTTTCCCCCTCCGGTTCATTTGTTCGAAAACGCAAAACACCGGGGATACTTTCCCCGATGTTTCACCCCTTCGCCAGTACCACCTATCCCTACGTTAGGTCACCCCTAGCACAATGTATCGCCATGTCTTGCTTTGTGTTACATTTGATTGCTCTGTTATTTATTGTGTTCCCCCTCCGTTACTTCTTTGCGGTAGACTCCGAGACCGCTGCCGCTGTTCGTGTGTTCGGCTACATCGAAGACGACCCCTCCTTGTCTGAGCAACCAGGCAAGCCCCCCCCCCTTGATCACCAGATATCGCCTACTCTACTCTCTACTGCTTGCATTAGAGTAGTGTAGCATGTTACTGCTTTCGGTTAATCCTATTCTGTTGCATAGCCTGTCATTGTTGCTACAGTTGTTTCCCTTACCTGCTATCCTACTGCTTAGTATAGGGTGCTAGTTTTCCATCAGTGGCCCTACATTCTTGTCCGTCTGCTGTGCTATACTATCGGCCCGTGAACACTTGGGCGGTGATCACGGGTATATACTTATATACTATATACATGACACGGGTGGTGACTAAAGTCGGGTCGGCTCGTAGGAGTACCCGCAAGTGGATCTTTGTGGCGGAGCGACAGGGCAGGTTGAGACCGCCTAGGTGAGAGGTGGGCCTGGCCCTGGACGGCGTCCGCGGTTACTTCGACATAACACGCTTAACGAGTTCTTGGTATTTGATCCGAGTCTGGCCATTTGGTCTATACGCACTAACCATCTACGCGGGAGTAGTAGTTATGGGTATCCCAGCATCGTGGTATCAGCCGAAGCCTTCGTGACGTCAGCGACTGAGTGGCGCGCGCCGGATTGGACTGGAACGCCACTAAGCTAGGTCTGCTTCCGGCCGCGTACGCAACGTGCAGGTGTGCAATGGGCGATGGGCCCAGACCCCTGCGCGCATAGGAGTTAGACCGGCGTGCTGACCTCTCTGTTGTGCTTAGGTGGGGCTGCGACGTGTTGATCTTACGAGGCCGGGCATGACCCAGAAAAGTGTGTCCGGCCAAATGGGATCGAGCGTGTTGGGTTATGTGGTGCACCCCTGCAGGGAAGTTTATCTATTCGAATAGCCGTGTCCCTCGGTAAAAGGACGACCCGGAGTTGTACCTTGACCTTATGACAACTAGAACTGGATACTTAATAAAACACACCCTTCCAAGTGCCAGATATAACCCGGTGATCGCTCTCTAACAGGGCGACGAGGAGGGGATCGCCGGGTAGGATTATGCTATGTGATGCTACTTGGAGGACTTCAATCTACTCTCTTCTACATGCTGCAAGATGGAGGCTGCCAGAAGCGTAGTCTTCGACAGGATTAGCTATCCCCCTCTTATTTTGGCATTCTGCAGTTCAGTCCACTGATATGGTCCTTTACACATATACCCATGCATATGTAGTGTAGCTCCTTGCTTGCGAGTACTTTGGATGAGTACTCACAGTTGCTTTTCTCCCTCTTTTCCCTTTTCTATACCGGATTGTCGCAACCAGATGCTGGAGTCCAGGAGCTAGAGATCCCGAGGATGATTCTACATGGAGTTCGGCTTCGAGGAGTAGTTAGGAGGTCCCAGGCAGGAGGCCTTGCCTTTTCGATCGTTGCTACTTTTGTGCTAGCCTTCTTAAGGCAATCTTGTTTAACTTATGTCTGTACTCAAATATTGTTGCTTCCGCTGACTCGTCTATGATCGAGCACTTGTATTCGAGCCCTCGAGGCCCCTGGCTTGTATTATGATGCTTGTATGACTTATTTATGTTGTAGAGTTGTGTTGTGATATCTTCCCGTGAGTCCCTGATCTTGATCGTACACATTTGCGTGCATGATTAGTGTACGGTCGAATCGGGGGCGTCACAAGTTGGTATCAGAGCCAGCTGCCTGTAGGAATCCCCCTTTCCACACTCCTTGGCCGAAGTCGAGTCTAGACATTACAAAACTTTTACTAACATGGCTGTGTGTCTTACGGGCCCATGTCGCCATTGGGTGGTATTAGGATCTTTTACTCCTTGTCTATACTCTGGGACTCTGAACTCTTTCCTATTCGGGTTAAATGATTTTGCTAAAAGGACTAACTGTAGGTTCTCGTAAATACTTTCTCCCGGAGAGCCCTTTATCACAGATGGTCGCCTACTGCACCAGAAGATGTTGAAGATACTCTTCGATCATTCCCGAGACCCTTGTGCCCTCTGCCTTTTCAATTCCCTACTATCGATATATCCATATGGATAACAACATACACTTGTTGTTCGTACAATTACTCTGAGTTTCTCTTGTTATTACCAGATACATCGAATTACTCTCCGGCTTTTAAGAATCCCTTGTACCACTGCCTTGTAGTTCCTTGCCGCAGAAATACCCATACGGATAATTACTCACACCTACCGAGTATCGACTCATCCCCAGTTGATTCAAGTATTCCACAATAGTCTTCAAAATACTATTCGATCTTCCGAAAATCCTCAGGAGCCTATTGCTCTTGAAATTCTTGTTTGCTTGCATTATGGTTAATCCCATAAGTCTCGTAATCTTATTGGCATCTCTTGTCATTATCATTTTGAGTCCGTTGATTCAATTTGTTGCGAATGCTCGCAATCCTCAATCATATCCTAGAATTCATTCTTTCGGCTCAGACGTCATTTTAAATGTGAGCTGGATCTCGACCTATCAAATTGCCATCGATTGTACCCCTAAGCCTACTCAACTTATCCATCCTTGATCAGAGCGTTTCTTCTGACCCCCTGATTTGGAAATCATAATTCTTTTGCATTTGAACTTTGAGTTAGTCAGTTGTTTCTATAATCAGACCTCCTTGCATTCTTCTTCCTCTGGTTGAGTACCGATGCTCACATCAGATCCCTTGTGGACCATCGGTTCCTTTGTTGGATTTTATCCGACAGTGTCCTTCATATTGAATAACCTTGTGAGCCTTTCCATGGGTATATAATGCCTTTGGTAAATTGTATCATCTGTTTTTGAGCAATGCTCTTCTTTCGAGCTTGTAATATTTACTCCGAAGTTTGTGGTATATGTTCCTAAGTTGCCTTGATGGGTTGAACCTATGCCTTTCATAATATGTGTGAACTCGAAAGTTTTCATGAGTCATACTCTTCTGGTATTTTGCCAGATAAAAATTTTCAACACTGCGACTTCATCAAACGCGAGAAGTGAATGAAAGGTTATGCATTGAAGAAGTGGGAGTCGACCTTGAACTTTGCGTTCATGCCCATGGACACGATGTAGATCTTATCATTAAAGCTTTTCTTAAATTAATTATTCCCTTGGTATAAGTTCATCTTATATCTGGGATCTGGCCTTTTGCAATCGTGGTTCCGACCATGTTTCTCCTTGATTCTGTTTCTCGTGCAAGTTTGAGCACTTGTCTTCTGCAAAGCAATACCCTAGTCCAACCTCTACCTTGATCTGTCGTCGAGTATTACCCCCTGGTATCTCGAGATTATCATGGAACTGCATAACTTCTTACGAGTTCTTCAGCAAGTGCTACATTCTCACTGATTCCAATTTTTCATGGGCTCTGAGTTATTAATCACGCAAAGACACCGATAACTGAACCGAGTCCGCACTACGGTTCAACAACTCTTAGTAATCTTCTTTAAGTACGAGTTTCTACCCGATCACGCCATTCCTAGCATGTTTGGCTATATCATTATCTTGATGATTTTAACTGTGCTACCTGGTCCTTATTCCCGGAGCACCACTTTCGACGATGAGCTAAGCTTACGTCGATTTTCCTCGTCATATCGTTTCACCTCGAACAACAAACTTGACCCCGAGTTTGTGTAGTATCTGTGGCTCCAATAATATTTTGTTGCATCAGTCCTTTTGCTTGATGCAGTCACTGATCAATTGCTTCTTCATGGATCCCCTTGACAACAAAATGTCGTGATTCTCATCAACATTTTGACTCCTTCCAGGATATCAATGGAATTCTTGATGATAAGTGCCATCCTCGTTCCTTGGTAATTTGAGTTACCATCGACAACATCCTTACATTCCTTTCATCACAAACTTGATCATCTTATGGAGCTCCTTGCTAACCAGCTTATGTTATGTTCTACCTTGGAGTATTACCATCTTTTATGTCAAGGATATTGTGAGAATTTCTCCACCTCTTGAGAATTCTTGATATAGTAATACTTCTCGCCATCTCCATTTGTTTTCTGATCCCCGTGTTGTTCCTAACCATAAAACCGACAATTGAACTATGATGTGCGACTTCAAAACTTCTAGCAACCCTATTGCTTTGAAGTTAATGGTCGATATTTCATTCTTAGACCATTGGTTATCGAATCACCGTTCTAACATTGATCATTCTACCTAAGCCCATATTTCGGGTGCACCTTTCAACCAATGTTTAATTGAGTATGTTTTCCTCGAGCATACCTCACTATATCATTTGATCTAACAAATGTTATCTCCTTGTTCACATAAGTGTGGAAATCCCTCTTTTTGGAAATCTCGAGGAATTGTCGCTGAGTCCATCAGCCACCCCCTCATCCTCCCCTTGGTTTAATGATGAACCCTTGTTTCGGAACTTGCTTTCATAGTTCATTTCCCGAGAATCTTACAATGTCATCCCATCAATTTGTGTTGCACCTTTCTTCTCAGACATCCTGAGTCTGAGGTATCCTGACACCAATGAGATCTGAACCTCGGTCAGATATGATGGTTGGAACATAATTCCAAGAGTTATAATGTTGGTCTTTATATGACCCGGTAAGGTTATGTCATGCATAGCGCACCTGGCCGGAGGCCCTATTGTTACAGATTCCTTTTCAGCAAGGTTATCCATTCTTCCATGAGGAAATTGTAAGACTTATTCTATAAGTTGTTTCTGATGGATCCTTTTTGTTTCCAAAGTCTGATCTTCACCTGTTGACCATGTCAATGCTATCTCGAAGCATGTCTATGGTACTCCGATTTTCAACAGGAACATTTGAAGCCCAATGCTAAATGTTTCCTGCTCAATTATCCAAACACCGTTGTATGGGTAATGTCATGAAATTTTCTTTCCCGTACCTAAAGAGTTTTCTACATTATATCATGTCATGGATATCATGCTCTGGTTGTCCTTGGGAAGGATATACCCTTGAAATATGTGTTTAAACACATTTTCCTTTCCATTCTTCTGTTTAATCTGATAATCATATTTTCATTTCCATTGTTTGGGTTAACCTTTCTGGTGATCTATATGGTCTAAGCAGTAATATTCTCCCGCTTATGTAAACACTTCGGTGTACAACTCTGACAGTAAGACCATGTTGCTTTTGTTGATGACATTCCGGTAACCACCGATGGATGAGAACCTTGCCTATTGGTCCGCCTCGTTCAACGAGCAGGAAAATGGTTCTCTTTGTCCCTCGCCCTTGGTACCAACGTTGTTGCCAACATAACTGATAGGCTACCCTCTGACATGTCTTGCTATCATGACTGTGTAAGATGCCAACGGCCTTTCTACTTTTAACCCACATGGTGGGCCCATAACCCACAGTTCCACAGGATCGAAACCTGACTCTCCTGTACACCCCTGTTGCCAAAGCTTTTCATTTTGCTTGACTTCGTAAGTAATTCACGGGTCACCTTCCTAGTGCTCAATTTTGGTATCAGACACAATACTTATTCCCGGTGCTCAGAACCCTTCAGGCATCAAACGATTGCCTGCCCGCTCAAAACTTCCCCACGATACCTCCTTACTTTGCTCTCGATATTGTCTTAAATTTCCATTCGAGAGTTACTTTCCTCCACCTTCCCCGATGTTATCAACCAGATAGTCAACCGTTCAGAGGCCTATTATTCCGAAGTTACCCCTTGTCCTTCGTAAGTACGATGGAGTTCCTGAAGGAAGGATGCCAGCTTCATCATGATGACCTGAAGCAGGAAAATGAAGACATCAACGTAATGGATCAACCGCTTCGAGAAGAGCAACCAAGATCGAGAACACTCGTTAGAATTTCGTGACCAAATCCCTTTCCCGTCACTTCCCCTCTTAAATCTCGGGACGAGATTTCTTGTAGTGGAGGAGAATTGTGACGCCCGGAGAATTAGACTACAGTAATTCCCTGCTATTGATGCCACGTCACCTCTGACACTGTAGTTAATCCCGCGTTAGTTCAAAAAACAATTCAAATTCAAAATTGAATAAAAGGCAAACAACAAAAGTTTTCAAACTTTAAAACTAAAATGTTCGGGTTGTGCCAAATAATGCGTAGATAATTATGGTGGAGAACCACACTTTTATAAAATGTTCAAATATTCAAATGGTAATAAAACAGTAGCAAAACTATTATTTAAATACTTTAAATACTCAACAATTACAAAATATTTTATTTTAGGTGCCAAGTTAATTGTGGCAGTGGACTAATTAGTAATACTAATTTAGGTGCTCATTTGGCATTTTACAAAACTAAAATAAAATGTAACTAAAATAAAACAGAAAAGAAACACACAAAAAATGAAAAGAAAACCCCCGGCCAATTGGGCTTTGGCCCACCAGGCCGCAACCCACCGAGCCGCCAGGCCGGCCCACCCTGCCGCGCACCTCCCCCCACTCCCCCTTATCCACTCCCTCCCCCAAACCCTAACCTACCCCACGCACCCGATCCCCCCCCACTTTCCTTGGCGCCCCCCCTCTCCCCGATCTGGACGCGCCGCCCCCGATCCCGTCGTCATCGCCGAT